>NC_141608.1:21648668-21948668 GCF_047967505.1 Dipteris shenzhenensis | reverse complement strand
GTAATCTCCCTTTTGTGGGGGAAAAAGGGCCACCCAAGCCTAATACCAAGACAAGGTAGGCTTGGTGAGGTAGGCTAGAAGCATCACCGACCCTAGTGGCAAGCCTTTGGAGTGTGCATGCTGCCCATGCGAAAGGCTAAGTCATCTATTTTTGCCTTGCAACCATACCATGTTGTTAGACCGCGTGGTGCCATGTCATCAAGGAGATGTGACATCACTCCTTGCCACGTCACCTTACATTACCACACATGCTGCCACATCAGCCACATGTGCCACCTCATCATTCCACATCATAGGAACTCCTGGAGCCATGTCATCACACCTTGTCACCATGGCATACCTCGTCAACCTTGCCATGTCACCAATCCCTCCACATCAATTTGCCATGTCAATCTACCACCTCATGAATGCCAACTCATCATGCCACATCACATTTCCACATCATGGAAGAGACAAATATATTTCACACCATATTGCCACATCATGACCATGCATGGTGCCACATCAGCCACATGTATACACATCACGATCTGCGCAAGGCATAGAATACCTCGATCAAGGTTTATGACAGCGATGTGCAAGGCATAGAATACCTCGATCGAGGTATATGACCTCCGTGAGGCATAGAATACCTCGATCGAGGTATATGACCGAGGGGTATGTACTATGACCGAGGGGTATGTACCTTGATCAAGGTTTATACCTACGTGAGGCATTGAATACCTCGATCGAGGTATATGACCTGGGCATAGCATAATTCGATCGAGGTATTTGTAGGTAAAAAATTGGAATAAAATCAAACGATGCAAATATTCAAAATTAACGTTGGATTCTAGCCAATTAGTTTCAATCTTAGCACCTTCTCCACCAATAATAATGAAGAGCAATCTAAGAGAAATCTAGTGGATGAGTTGAGGCTCTCTATAAGACACCACGCTTTGGTTCATTTCACCCATTCTTAGCCATTCTGGCCTCCTCAGCACTTTGTCACACCTTCCATCCTACTTTCATTGAGAATAGGTTCTCAAAGCCGTAGAGCTAGTAGATGTGAAAGATGTAGGAACCCCTCCCCAAATCTCATTGACGAGCAGCACAAGTGGAAGGCTCGTGAGCGTAAGAGAGCCTCTAGAGCTAGAGCTCGCACTGCCACCACTGATCCACCTCCACCTCCACCTCCACCTCCACCTCCACCCCCACCCCCACCCCCACCTCCATTGTCCCCCCATCCTCATCCGCTCCCCTACCTCTAGCCTCCGCCCTTCCCCTAGCCACCTACATTTTGGCCTCCACCTCTACCTCTTCCCCCTCCACCCTCCCTCCTCCCCCTCCCCCTCCCCCCATTCCCCTTGGTGCCTCCCTTCCCCTGTCCACCCTACCATCTCCCATTGATCCCCTTGCCCCACCTTGTAGCAGCAGTGTTGCTTCACGACGTGACTTGCTGAAGTCCACTATCCATCATCGTACTAGCAAGATTGTGCAGTCTTTTTTTTGTGACCTCATGCCAGCTTTGCAGTCTTCTCTTCTCATGTCCCCGATTGATCACCCTGACTTGGTAGAGTGTAGGAGCCTTGCTGGTCTTGGTGCATGTAGAGATAGGGTTGTATGTAGCGAGGTCCTTAGTAGTGTTCGACATTCCTATGCTTCTATTAAGCCTAGGAACTCGAGTGACGCCTTGGCAGCACATCATGCTATTGTGGCTACCATTAGTAGACTTCATATGATAGGCCATGAGCGTACCGCTTCACGTCTTCTTTAGATTGCACCGCGCACATTGCGAGTAGGCATGATTAGGAGGCAGAGTCTAGAAGATAGTGAGACTGAGGCTCTTTGGGCTTCGAGTGGTTGTGCACCTCGCAGCGATCGATTGTTGGATGATTCCACTAGGTCCTTCATACAATAGTTTTGGGAGGAGCATTGCAGAGCATCCCCGGTGTTCAAGAAGGCATTGCGGCGGAAGAGGGTGTCACGAGGTGTGTACATTGAGCATGGTGCATGTTTTTTGGAGTGTACCCAGACTGAGTTGTACACTCAGTTTGTAGAGGCGCACCTGGAGTTCAGGATTCGGCAGAGGTCATTTGAGTGATGCAGGCCATGGTTTGTGTGATGCTCTCAGGAGCGTGACACATGCTGTTGTCACTACCATGTGGATTTTGGATTGATGTATGACGTATTCTGTTCCCTTGATGGTCATAGGGGAGTGGTTCCTACTAGCCCTCGTGACTTCATTCATTCCATATTGTGTACACGAGATGGTGATGCTTTATTCCACTCCCTTGATTGTGTGGAAGGTAGGTGTACTTTGTGTGGTGACTTTGCTAGAGTGCCATGAGTTGCACTAGATACTTGTGATGTGTAGATGGTTCGTTGGCAGCAGTATGAGTACAGTACCTTGACATTAGATGGTGGTGCACAGTCGAGGAGGTTGCAGCTTGTGGGGAAGGAGACACCATGTGTTGTATTCATTGACAGTTTTTGAGGGAAGCTGTACCGCTACATATGCCGCTCGCACACTGCAAAATGGGAAGATTGTCAGTTCTGTGCATGTTTGAGGACATTTGCTACAGGGGTGGTTGTCTCAGTGGTAGACTTTGCGGAGAATTACACCTTTGCACCACATCATGAGATCCAATCGGAGTATTATTTCTCCGAACAGGTGACGTGTGATTGAGTATTGATTTTTTCCCCACCTCATTATATTGAATTATTTCAATAGTCATATTTTTTTTCAATGCCATATTGAAGGTTGCTATATTTGTGCACATTAGCTATCGTCATGCACAGGCTCATGTGGATGGCATCGATAGCACCATGGACTCACGCATCATTGTGCGAGAGTATCACTTCTACATAAGTGATGATCGATCACATGATGCCCATTTTGTGCAGCATTGCTTCACTTTGCATGATAGTTTCTTGAGGGATCATGGTGTCACATGGCAGCAGCGCTAGATCTGGTCAGACGGCTGTGGTGGTCAGTTCAAATCCACTGGACAGTTTTATTGGTTCTGCAAATGGCACCATGAGACAGGCATTCCGATCACATGGAGCTACTTTGAGACAGGGCACGGTAAGGGAGAGCACGATGGTGTAGGTGCTTGCGTGAAGCATGCTTTGCGTCGATACCAGTTGCGTCACAGTTCCAATCGCTTAAAGGATGCACATGATGTGGTGTGGTGGTGTAGCCAGCACTTATCCACTAGTGCTATCTCCTCATTTCAATCGCGTGACGATAGGGTGGTGAGCCGGTATTTTTGGTGCGTGGACATTGGGAGTCTTGATCGGTCTAGGCCTTTTGATTGTCGTTCAGTGTTTGGCACTCTTGATTTCCATTCCATCAGGAGCATAGGTGAGTCTCACCCCATGATCTTTTCTTGACGGTTTGCATGTTTTTGCTCTGCATGCATTGATGATGATTGGGGAGGGTGCTCTATGATACCATGGGCCGATCCATGGGTATGGCGAGTGCTTTCTCCCTTCCAGCCTTGGGAGGAGGTACATGATGATCAGGATGCGGGATTTAGTTCCTCTAGAGATTATGACCAGCTTACAAATATTTTGCGTATTGGTGATATCTTTGCGGTTATTGCTTCGGAGGGCCATGAGGAGGGTGTGGATTATTACTTGTTGCGATGCTCTATGCTAAAGAGTGTGTTGAACGAGGATACAGTGGATGGGCATGGGATGCACTTCAATGCTCATAGCATGAGGTGTACATGGCGGATCAGGAGGCATACATGTATTCTCATCTTGTTGTTGCGATCAAGATTACTTTGAGTCATGTTCACACTTGCAAGGCAACGTCCACTCCATGATGGCATCTTGCAGTGGTGGATCACGAGAGCATACTTGTAACTATTGGCATGAGAGCTAATCCTGAGGAATAGCACATTATATATCATATTTTTTGGGATCATCAGTTGATCAGATTGATTTTTATTGGGTATCACTAGTTGATTACACATTTTTGTATTCGATATGTATAGGCTCATTGTGTGACCGTACCATTGTAATTTTCATGGACTCATATTTTTTATTTCACTCTGATGGTCATATACACGTTCATACACATCATTGTATTAGATTCTAATTTATACATGATGTCCGATGTCTTCTCAATGGGATTTGTTGTGTTTGTAAAACAAAAAATTGTTTATTGGTAGTAATGTTGTGATTGTGTTTTGTGATTTAGGACATTTTAAAAATGTGACTAAGAAAATTCGTGCACGTACTAATGAAATACGCGTGTGGACTTATCTGTTCGTCCCTACTAGTATGACTATGTATGAAAAATGTGCACGTGCTAACAAAATACGCATGTGGACATTTCTGTTGGGGATGAAACTTTGCACGACTCTTATGTCACCCTAGACATACATCCACACAAGATTTGGTCTCCAACTGATTTGGTATGCACCACGTGGAAGGTATAATGCGTACATTTTTACAATCCCTACTAGCACGACTGCAGCAAAGCTATGGCACACGTACTAACAAAATATGCGTGTAGACTTATCTGTTGGGGATGAAACTTTTCACGACTCTTAGGCCACCCTAGACATACATCCACACATGATACTATATAGGAGGATTGACCGTAGTGGAGTGACGATATTGTAAACTAGCATTGGAAGGATAATGTGATGATGCAATAGATGCTACCCAATCTCGGATAGAATCAATCTTCTCAGGGGGTAGAGTAGTCGGTGTGTCATATGCATTGTGTGGAGCTTCATCGGGAATACCAGCAATAGAGACATGCGAGGAAGATGGAAAAGATAAACGCATGACGCACTTACCCTTTTCACTGGGAGCCCGGAGGTAGATCAATGACTTGGTCCGAGCATCTTCAATCTGAAAAGATGGCTGGCATGGTGAGGAAGCTTCATCAAGAACCTACTAATAATCCATCTCCCATTCTTTTGGGATAGGAAGTGCATCAAACTTAAACCTGGTCACCTCAGCATTAGTTTTACCATATATAACACATTCTTCACTGTCATTGATATGATGAGGGATAGGGTTAATAGTGGACACTAGATAATCAACAGATCTGACACGTATCGCATAGTGCACAGACTTGGGCTTCATGTCTAGACCCTTTATCTGGACATACAATCGTAAAGCAGTAGACAAATGGGGGTCAGTCAAAGGCATCTTAAAATTGGGATATACCACAGTATATACAGGCTCTCGATTTAGGCTGCTATGTACAAACCCTATGCGAGCATCATGAAGATGAAGGTTTTAGTGTAGAGGTAGTGATGAATTTCACTCCTTCTAAAACCCTGGGACCGAATGAAAGCATCAAACTTCTGATACTATTCTCTAGGCGCTTGCTTAAGACCATAGAGACTCTTCTTTAGCTTGCAAACTAAATGTTCTTTGCCCTTTTCTTCAAAGCCTTCCGACTGCACCATGTAAATTTCCTCATGCAAATCCCCATGCAAGAAAGCTATCTTGACATCCATCTGCATAAGCTCCATATCCTCTGATGCCACTAGTCCAAGCATGAATCTAAGTGTGGTCATCTTCACAACCGGAGAGAATATCTCATCAAAGTCCACACCCTTCTCTTGCTTGAATCCTTTAGCGACCAAACGGGCCTTGTACCTAGGCACATCATCACCTGTGACCTTCATTTTGTAGACCCATTTACATGGCAACGCTTTCTTTCCATGTGGCAAAGAAACCAAGTCCCAAGTCTTATTCTTCATAAGTGAACTCATCTCTAATTGCATAGCATACTCCCACTTGCGTTGATCCTCGCGCATCATAGCCTCTCTGTAGTAAGAAGGCTCCCTGTAATCAGTAAGCATCACATAGTCTACCACTAGAACAAACCTATCAGGCGGTCTAGACACTCTAGATGATCTTCTCAAGGGCATTTCAGCTTGCTGTCCCACCTGCATATCAACCACATTTGGCTCATCAGTTCCACCAATAGATGATCCATCATCTACCCTTGATTGTATACTTGTGGGAGTACTTGGTGGTACCATTTCTTGTACATTTGGTGCATGGACAACTTGCTGTCTATCAACATATGCAGGTGGATTCACATCCTAGAAAGTGATTCTCCTCATTTCCACATCCCTCATGGGTGCCTTATGCATCTTCTTCTCATTGAAGACTACATCATGGCTACGTATGATCTTCTTTGCTTCTGGATCCCAAAGACGATAGCCCATCTCTCCACTTTCACCATAACCCAGAAAGATGCATTTCCTAGACTTAGGATCTAGCTTCTTTTGAAGCTCTTTTGGCACATGTGCATATGCCTCACACCCAAATATACGCAAATGAGAGTAAGAGGGCTTCTTGCCACTCCATGCCTCTTTAGGAATACCACCATCCAAACTCTTACTAGGTGATCTATTGATCACATGCACTGTAGTCTTCATTGCCTCAGCCCAAAAACAACCAGAAAGACTTGCATTGGAAAGCATGCATTGCAACCTTTCTTGAATGGTACGGTTCATCTTTTCTGCAACTAGATTTTGCTTTTGAGTACGAGGGGATGTGAGCTCCCTCTTAATCCCACGTGTATCATAGAAATGCTAAAAGTCATGAGAGAGATACTCTCCACCATTGTCAGTCCGTAGGCATTTAAGAATTCTACCTGACTGATTCTCAACCAAGGCTAGCCATTTTTAAAATACCTGGAACACATCACTCTTCCAAGCTATAGCATAAGCCCACACTTTCCTAGTTGCATCATCAATGAATGTCACATAGTATTTAGCCCCGCCTAATGACCGTGTAGGCGTGGGACCACATACATCTGAATGCACCAAATCAAGCTTTTCAAACTCTTTCTTTCCCCTTCTTTTATGGGCTGATTTAGCCTGCTTCCCATAGAGACAGTGCTCACAAAATTCAAAATCAGAGAAACTCAAATGTGGTACATAACCCAAATGGCATAAGAGTTTCATTCCATTCTGGCTCATGTGCCCCAACCTACAATGCCACAAAGAAGTGCTTGGCTGCTGGGTTATTGCAACAACATGATCAAATATCCCTGATACATGTAAGGGATACAAAGTCACACACTTGGCACCCCTGGCCGAAAGCATAGAGCCCTTCTGAATTTTCCAACTCTGAAAGCCAAAAGTGGTGTGAAAACCAGCATCATCTAGCTGACCCACTGGAATAAGACTCTTGGTCAACTTAGGCACATGTCTCACATGTTTCAAAATAAATGCAGACCCATTTGTAAAGATAACTTTATGTGGGCCTACTCCCACTATGTCACATGCATAGTCATTTCCAAGATGCACACAACCTATCTTTCCACTATCATAAGTGGAGAACCATTCCCTATGGGGAGTAACATGGAATGAAGCACCAGAATCCAAAATCCAATCCTAGGAATATGCATCATCTGAAGTGGTAAGCAACTCTACAGATAAACTAGACATGAAGAGAATGTCATTGTCACTATCATGTGTGACTGCATTGATCTCCTCGATCTTCACTTTTCCTTTGTCCTCCCTTGGACTCTCTTCCTTTTGATTTGCACCCCAATTTGCATTCTTTTTCTTATCCTTTTGCTCTCTTTTCAACTTGTAGCAATCCTTTTTCATATGGCCCTTCTTGCCACAGTGATAACACTCAATGTTCTGTGCCCTGGATTTGCTACGAGACTTCCCTCTTTCTTGGGACTTCCCCCTGAACTATGATCTGCCCCTTTGCACATTGAAGGCTGCATCCTGCTTCTTGCCGTCCATAGACTTTTGTCTAATCTCCTCGGCCAACAAGCTAACCACAACATCATCAAATTTCAGTACTCCACCAGGTGCAGAGTTACTGATAGCTATACGGAAGGTATCCCATGAGGATGGCAATGAACATAAGAGAAACATTGCCTTAGTCTCCACATCAAAATTCATCTTCTGAGCCTGAAGCTGGTTGAAAATAATATTGAATTCATTCAAGTAAGAAGCAATGGAGACCCTTCCTTCATCTGCAGCTCAAACAACCTCTTCATGAGGTAAACTTTATTAGAGGTAGTTTCCTTTTCATAAGTGGCACACAGTTTCTTCCACAAATCTTCCGTAGTCTGCTCATTTACTACTATGAAATAAATTGACTCTACAAGATGAAGTCTAATAGTAGATTTTGCTAATGCATCCAACTCATTCCAATCATCCTTAGACATATTTGCAGGCTTAGCTTCAATCCCTGCCAAGGGTTTAATCTACTTCTTTTGAATAAGCACATCCCTTATTTGTTCTTTCCACAAAGAAAAGTTTGTCCCATCAAACTTTTTAATGTTAAAAAACTCCTTTTCAGGCATGGAAGAGGATGCCATGATGCAAATGAAGCAAAAATCCCAAATGCTAGTGCCTACAAGAGAGAATCACACCAAATACCAGGTGCACCCAAATGTGTATGCCACAATAGAGTGAAATATCACCAAAACTCATGTCTCAAAGCAGCTAACTCATGTGCATATACTATGCATCCATGTAAGCAAATCTGGCCCAAAAGAAAATGCCAACTGCAATGGCAATCCAAAATGCCAATAAGTGCCAAATGACTCAAGCATAAACACCATCCACTGGCATATGCATTAATAATATCTCATCGAAGAGAGAATAGCACTATCAGTGCATCACCTGCAATGTGTCAAAGTTGTCCCTCAGCATAAAATAGCATCCACGTGCAAAGTGTCCATAAAAATAGCATCCCACAAGGCAATTTGGGCCTATCAGCACATCCAATAAGGATCGTAATGCATCCAAATGGCCTATAAATCATACACTACAACCCAATGCACACCACGAATGAGTGCACACTGCTCAAACTACAACCAGAGTGATCTGCATAAGGTATGCTCAAGAAATCATAGTCCCATGGTAATGACCGCTACTAAAAATAGAACCTAAGATGCCTCAAAACATAAGCGCCATTGCATAATCGGACTCAGCAAGAAAATTTGCAAATATATCTCTTCTGCCAGAACTCCAAAATCCCAACCGATGAGTGAGAAATGGGAGTCAACACTTACCCATTGCCATGTGGCATAAATCTAAGGTTTCAAAACCTTAGAATGAAAAATGCATAACAGAGAGACAAAATAGAATACACAGAGATCTATAACTCTAAAAATCATCCACCGAATCATGTAAGAACTGATAGGTAGGGGTTTTTGGGCATCCGGAATGCAATGGAACAGACGGTTTTGGAAACCGTGGTCTCAATCACTAGGTCCAACACACGGACTGAAAAACGTTTTTGGAAATAGAGCTGTTTGTAAACTCCACCGGAGTGCGAATGATGAGCAACATAGAAGTTTTAGGACCTCCTGAGTCCACCAAAACTGACAGATCTGCAAATGATTGCTCCAAACTTGAGTTCCAACACCCGGGCAGAAAAATACAGAAACTAACACATTGAGTCATAAATCCAATGAAATGATCCTAGATTCAAGAATGAAGGTGTTTCGATGCTCCTGAAGTGAAGTGGACACCAAAAGCAAGCAATAGTTGCCTCTACAAGTCAATATGGAGTCTCTGTCATCGAACGGAACAGGGAAAAGCTCAAAAAACGACTTTTTCCTTGAAAACATTTAACAGGCTCTCAAAACCACTTCACAAAACCAAAGTGACTTTTCCAAAGGTTCCTCCAAGGTCTCTACACACTCGGATTCAAGTAAAGTCACCCACAAAGCTTCCCACAGAGCTTCTCCTTCCTCCCACAGAGTTGCTGAGCTTCAAGCATTCACGCACACTCAGCTAGATCAACCGGGCTCTGATACCAGTTGAGAGAGCTCTCAACAGAAGCAAGAACGGAAGAGGGAGAGAGAGAAACAGAGAACCACACAAGATTTGGTGGGTGCAGAACCACCCTAATCTTCTTTTTCATTCATTTATATATGTGTTTGAGTATTGTACATAACGTGGGTAAAGGCACAGTGACCTTTAACCCCCACACTTCCTCTATATTTTCTATGTCATCCTCTTTCTGTTGTACCTGAAGTTTTTGAGCGGAGGAACGTTGCCTTTTTTTGAAAGTAGCCTTTGGAATTGTGTCCTCTTTATCTTTTACCTGTACTTTCTGAACAGAGGAATGTTGTCTTTTTGTGAAAGCAGCCTTTGGAACTGTGGCCCTTGAACTATTAATCTTTTCTATTTTGCGTCTTTCTTTTCCTTTGATAGGTTGCACCAAAGTGGCCGTGGATCGTCATTCCTCTTCCTCTATCTTTTGTATTTCTTTAGGCTACAATGGTTGTGTCGCTTCTTCATTTTACAGTTTGAATGCAACATCTGCTTCTACTTCTATCTCAAAGAGTTTGCATGCAAACCCTTGATGTGGGGCTCCTTGTCTAGGCTACTTTTGAGCCAAACTAGGAGCTCTCTCATCCTGCTTATGTCCTCTTTATTTTAGAACCAAACTAGCATCCATCTGATCCTGCTTGTGCCCTCCCTACTCTTGACTAAATTCATTGTCTATCTTGAGTGATGATGTCTTAAAGTACTCAACCATAATCTTATGATGCAACCTACTTGCCTCTGCATTCAGAAATGTACTCCATTCATCCATGAGAGCTTGTAATGGAGTCTATAATTTTGTAAAGTCTGATGGTGGAGGAGGTGGCATTGCGAACCTGTTTAGACCTCTTGATAAGATAAAATGATAGCCCCCAATATTAGGTTGTAAACATCTCATAAAAATATCCAAGTATGGGCTCTTTGGTTCCATAGTAATTCCCACAACCATGCTAGAAGTTATATCCTTCGTGGAGAAGCTTGCATTCCATGGCTCCTCATTTTGCTCTATATTTTTCCTCGACATCATTAGATGTAGCTCAGTTTTTCTTTGAATGAGAAACCAAAATTTTCTTCCCATGTGCGTGTGAGTCTGGACATTTCCCTTCAAAGTTACCAAGGGCATACTTTTTCCCATTGAAATGTAAGGTGGTGCTAGAGACACAAGCTCTAATCTCTTGAGAGTGCTCCATAATAGTTGAAGACCCTACATGAAAAATAATTCACAAGACTTTAGATACAATGCTTCAATAAAATAGCCAATAAGGCATTAAAGTACAAACTGAAAGACAATATATTTTTCCCATCATACTGTAATGTGCCCAAGGTAAAAGACAATGCATTTTGCCCATCATACCTGTAATGTAAGCTGAAAGACAATGCATTTTGCCCATCATACCTATAATGTAAGCTGAAAGACAATGCATTTTGCCCATCATACTGTAATGTGCCCAAGCTAAAAGACAATGCATTTTGCCCATCATACTATAATGTGCCCAAGCTGAAAGACAATGCATTTTGCCCATTATACTGTAATGTGCCTAAGTTGTAATGTGTCCACTGATACAATTGTGTGTCCATTTAACAAAATCTTTGAATGGATGATCAAAAATAGCCTCAAAGGCTTTACAAGGCTCAATATATATACAAAAATTTAAAAATAATAGCCAATAAGGCTTTACAATGAGATGAGAAAAAATAAAACTATGATGCATCCATCATTTACAATTACATTGTGTCCACTGAAACTTTGACTTTGATTTGTCATCTATCATCTGAAACTTTGCTCATAGGGTTGTGTTATGAGTGTGAAACCACATGTGAAGGTAGGACTGATGCTGATTAGGAACTAGTCAAGAATTTTTGAGCATGGCTTTGATTGGTTGGTTTGGAGTTCTCTCCTCTATGGATAAACTAATCTATGCTAATCTAAGCTATACCAACCGTCAAATCGAAGAAAATGCAAGAAATAATTTCTTTTTCATATTCATTTCTTGGGGGGGTCATTCATCATATGTAACCCTATCACGTGAGTTCAACAGAAGGATTTTTTTAATTTCCAAAATTTACAGAAATAAATATACATAAGGGACTATTTAAAATAGTTTTGAAAAAAATTTATAGATTTGTATAGAAAAGGGGTACATTTTATGAATGAAAAATTTACAGATAAGGGATTTTAGAAATAGGCCTTGAACGCACGTGATATAGAGGGTTGATACATAGTGACCCCCCCGAGATTCATTTTAATAGGTTACTGACAAGAGTTATAAACAAATTTTAATTCTTTTCACATAGAATTAAAGTATATTTAATTTAGAAAAACATTTTAAACTAAATTAAATATACATTTAATGTAAAATGAATTAAAAATTAAAGATTAAATGAAAAGCACAAACTAATGAAATGGAGATTATGTAAACAAATAAGTTATAAACTAAGGTACAATAATTAAAAATAAAACGATGAAATGATAGACTTAAAAAGTAAAAATATAAATACATTATCTAAGATAAATTGAAATTCAAAAATACAAAAATTTTATATATTAAATTCATTAATTTTGATTTAAATAAAAAATGATATACAAACTAATGAAATAAAATTTATGTAAACACATAAATTTTAAACTAAGATAAATAATAAAAAATAAAGTGGTGAAATGGTAGACATCCACAAAAATCCTTCATTTTTTTGTCTTTTAAATATATATATGTGTGTGTGCATGCATATATATATATATATACATATATATGCATATATATATATATATACATTTTAATAAGTTATCTTTAATATTTTAAAATAAATTAAATATATTCAGCTAATTTAAACCCTCCCTCTAGACTTTACGATGGATTAACTAATAACTAATTAACTAACTAACTATTTAACTAAATAATTAGCTAATTGATTAATTAATTAGTTAATTAATTTACTAACCCCCTCCCCTTATTAATTAACTAATTAATTTACTAACCCCCCTCCCCTATAATCCCTCCCCTTATCCCCTTATTAATTAACTAATCATTTTACTAACCCCCTCCCCTTAACTAATTAATTTACTAAACCCCCTTCCGTATAGCCCCTCCCCTTAACTAATTAATTTACTAACCCCCTTCCCCTTATTCCATGGCATCTGCGGCTGCCAGGGAATAAGGGTAAGGGGGGTTCACTACCCCCTCCCCTTATTCCCTGGCAGCCGCCAGGGCCTCCTTCCATCGCCTTCCGTTCACATCCCATCCCCTCTCTTCCGTCGCGTTGCAACGAAGACTCGGGCAGAGCGACAGAAGTTTGGAAAGTCGATGCAAGTTCGAGGGGTGATTGGGTGATTAAGGGGTGGGGATTAAAGGGTGGGAAGAAAGGGGATTAGGGGATTAAGGAGGTGCTACCGATTAAGGGGTGGGGAGAAAGTGGAGGAGAGAGGAAAATCTCTGCCTGTTTGGGTCGTTGGGGTCGAGGACGATGAATTAGGGGAGGAGGAGATTAGGAAAAGAAGAGATCAAGAAAGTGAGAATAGAAATGACAAGGATTCAAATTTCTAGAGAGTTTAGGAGAAAATTTGCCCGGGAGATTTAAATTTGAATTAGAAGCTAAAAGTGTGGGAGGATTTGAATTTAAGCTACAAACAAAAGAGTCGACATTCTCCTAAACAAAAAACCTGACATTCTCCTAAACATTCTTTCATCCTTTCCTCACTCAACACGCACGACATTCTCTTTCCCAAGATCTCTTACCGAGAATAGTACATTGGTAAGAGATCTATTTGACACTTTTTCTTTGTTGTATTTTTTAAGAGTATGACACTTCTACTTGGCTCCCCTCCCAATTTCTTCTCACTCCCTTCTATCGTACTTCTACTTGGTTCCCCATCCCAATTTCTTCCAACCTCTTTCTCTCCCTCCATCCCACTCTCGAATGTCCATCAATCAAAATTTTCATTGACATTCAAATCTCCGTCGCTTGCCACAACATCGATTTCTCATCATCCCCTGCCACAACATCGATTTTTTGTCGTCACCTACCACATTGCTCGCATTGTTCAAAACCATATGTTAAAAAATTATACGTTCAAAATTTTCATCGTTCACCACATCACCAACCATCACCATGACCAACGCCCTCACCCTCACCATTGTCAATGCTCGTCGTCACCATCGCTGCCCATTGTCCACCATCACCATCGCCTTCATCGCCCGATCGTGCTATCCACCCCTCACCCACCATTACCATCACCACCATTGCCGATGCTTTTCGGTAAAGGGGAGGTTATCCCTTCCCCTTATTCCCTAGTGGCTATGGCTGCTAGGGAATAAGGGAAGGGGATCCCTCCTTTCCTCATCCTCTCCTTCCATCACGGCCCTTTCCTCACCCCTCCTTGCCTCATCCCCTCCTTCCATCATGAGTTCCATTCGTGTCCCATCCCTCTCTTTTGTTGCACTCCCTCCCTCGGTCATTTGCGTCTCATCCCTCTCTTTCAGTCGCATTCCCTCCCTTCTGTTGCGCTCCCTTTGCGGCCGCCAAGGAATAAGAGGAGGGGATAACTCCTTTCCTCATCCCTCGGGGGGGTCACTATGTATAAACCCTCTATACCACGTGCGTGCAAGGCCTATTTCTAAAATCCCTTATCTGTAAAATTTTCATTAATAAAATGTACCCCTTTTCTATACAAATCTGTAAATTTTTCCCAAAACTAATTTAAATAGTCCCTTGTGTATATTTATTTCTGTAAATTTTAGAAATAAAAAATATCCTTCTGTTGAACTCACGTGATAGGGTTACATATGATGAGTGACCCCCCCGAGCCTCATCCCCTCCTTCTGTCACAACCCTTTCCTCACCCCTCCTTTTGTCGCGGCTCTTCCCTAATCCCCTCCTTCCATCGCGACTTCCATTCGTGTCCCATCCCTCTCTTCCATTGCATTCCGTCCCTTGGTCATTTCCGTCCCATCCCTCTCCTTCAATCGCGTTCCTCCCTTCCATTGTGCTCCCTCCCTCCATCGTTGTTTTCTCATCCTTCCCATCTCTTTCCTTACATCGTTTCTCTCTCTTCTCTTGCTTCTTCCATTGGACAAAAGATTCATTTCCCTCTCCCTTCTCTCTCAATTTCAGTTTCTTAAATATTTAAGAAAACAAAACATGAATATAAATTCTTCATACCTAGCTAAGATGCCTGAAGGTTTTGTAGATAGGATGTAGACTCAATTTTGTAGATAGGCTCCTTGATTCTTCCCCTGCTCCCTCTTGCTCCAATTGATTGAGATAAGAATGAATGAAGAGAAGAATACCTTTTTTATACTTAGGGCAAATTCTCACATTAAACACTATTTCTGCTTCACTGTGATGCAGTACATCTGTCAAAAACATGCTCCTAGGTGTGTTATCCGAACAAGTACTTATTAGATGGGCATGCCACTTTGCACCCAAGTCAATACCATCTAGATTGAGACATGTGAAAAGTATTGTGTACATCGCATATGATTTTCATGGTTGCTCACGTATTATACATCATTTTCCTCCTAGTGTTATGCACCACCATCAAAAAATGTGCTTTTTGGTGTGTTATCCGAACAAGTACTTATGGGATGGGTGTACCACTTGTTGAGAGTTCACGCTCAACATCATGTGATCATGTGTGCATAGCACCATCACGTGATCATATGTGCATAGCACTAACCTTATAGAGTGCTATAAAGGAAAGGGTTAGATCCCCTAACCCTAACCCTAAAAGGGTTTGTATATATTCTATTTTTTCAACTAATTCTAGTGTACAGTTAGTCATTTGTGGTGTGCTCTCTAGCTGTGCCCTCTCTCCTCATCTCCACTCTTCTCCTCTCCCCTCTTCATATTTTTTCATGGTATCAGAGCTTCCTTGCCTTCCGCTGAGGCATTGCACATGATTCTTGAGAGTGATTGAGAGATTGAGAGATTGAGAGAGATTGAGTGTTCCATTCTCTTCCGTTGAGAGAAAATTCCGTCCATCGGAAGAACATTACCGTCATTTGTTCTTGAGAGATTTCCGTCATTTGAGAGAGTTTATTTGAGTGTTTCTTGAGTTGAGAGAAAAGAGAGATTTCAGAGACTATTGAGATTTGTGAGAGTTTCTTGAAGAGAGCTCCCTTTATTCATTTGGTTCATTGCTTTTTGTGAGAGAAAAGATCTCAGCTCTTACAAGAGCTTGTGTGAGAGAGATCTCCACAGCATACAAAGAGCAGACCAGCCGACAATGAGCGAGTAGACTGCTATCTACTCCACGACAACAAGCCGACCAAGACAAAAAAAGCGACCAAGCTTCTCCATCTTCAAGCTCCAACAAGCTTCATATGAGGCGACATCAACGTACAACAAAAGGCGGCATATCTTAATCGACCCAAGGTAGCTCTTCTCAATCGGCGGCCATTCAACTGTGTACACCAGAAGAGCCTCCTTCGAAGCAGCGCAGCCCAATGGCAGACGATAGAATCCATTAACTTTGGAATTGTTGGGAGGCGGCACGAATAGAGGCCTTCCAAGCAAGTCATCGAATTGGGCCATCAAGTAGCCTTGATCCGCGCCATCGGGATTCTCCTTGGATTGTAATCCATCAAGCAAGCTCTTGAAAGTTGCTTGAGACGGCTCGAGAACAAACAAGCCTGTGTGGAAGATGCAAGGATTGATGAATACTGCGCAGAATTGGCCGCATTGAAACAGCTCGTCGGTGTTGCGCAGGAAGATGTTATCGGCATCCAACATCACTACGCGCTCGTAATCGACAAGGCTCCAAGCATAGAGCTTGTTGAGCGTGGACAGGAAGCGCGGGTCGAAATCAGCCTGCGTCCGGTATGGATTGGGGATGTTGTCGACCGACACTACCTTCACATTTTCACGGGTTAGAGTGCGAATCCAAGGCTGAGGCAAATCTCTAGAGGCGATCACCACCAGATCTGCTTGGACTTTGAGGCGACGCAAGGACTGCATCATCACACGAGCTGCAATGTAGAATTCATGGTCTCGCGGAGTTCCCATGTACAGCGCTCAGCGATCCACACGCTCAGCTCCTTCTAGGCTCCTGTGCCATCTCCAACGACCGGCCACACACACGGGCGAAAGCATCGACGAATGCATCGACGGCCGCCTCCATCGACGGAGAAGACGACGGAATCCAGAAGATTCCGTCCGAATCTTTCTAGATTCCGGCTTCCCACAGCGTGACACGTGGCCCGTGCACCACATCAGCTAATCCTATCTGCCACGTCATCTTATCTGCCACGTGTCTTATCATCTGCCACGTCATTAGCCAATCCTATCTGCCACATCAGCAGCGCCATGTAAGTAGGCCACGTCATCACCGACTGCCACGTCATCACCAACTGCCACATCAGCACCGACTGCCACGTCAGCACCGACTGCCACGTCACCTGCCACGTCATCAGTGACACGTCATCAGCCACGTCACCTGCCATATCATCAGTGACACGTCATCAGGCCACGTCAGTTGCCACGTCATCTTTTCCACGTCAGTTGCCATGTCACCTCTGCCACGTCATCACTGCCACGTCAGCACTGCCACGTCATCTGGCCACGTCATCAATGACACCTCAGCAGTCCAGTCAGCACTGACCCCTGCAGGCACAGTCCCTTGCCAGGCACACTGTGCACACACAGCATGTGCACACTCCTGCCACCTCAGCACAGAGCTTCACTGGCACACCTCTTGCTAAGCACAGTGCCACATCATCACTGCATGTGACTCACAGTGACACATCATCATTGAGCACCATTTGCACTCCTTTTGCCCCTCCACCTAGATCAAGTCATATCTCTTGATCCAGGAAGAATTTGAGGGTGCTCCAAAAAGGAAAGTCGCTCGATTTTTTGTGCTCTACGCGCTCGTTACATCACGCGCACATTTTGGCGCAAGTTATACTCACATTTGAGCCTCGCCGACAAAACCACTTCCTTCACGCACATTTGCCTCTACATCGACGCATCTGACCCAGCACTTAAAAAGAACAAAGGAAAAGGAATTATTTGCTGTTCTTTCATCGATCGACGGTTGGTTTAGATCTAGATCAGAGTAGACTAGATCGCCATAGAGGGGACGCTTTAAATTCCCCAAGTTGCCAATCTAAGCCATGCCCGAAATTCCCGACTAGTACCTACTCGGAGTCAGTCCATATGCTCACATCCGATTTCACATCATTACATTACCTGAAACCTTACGTTCATCAGTTCAGTGAGCAGACTTCAGAGTTCAGAGGCATTGCAGATTGATTCAGTGGGCAGATAGCACTTGATTTCACACACACATGCCACCATTGTAAAGCCTATTTGGCTATCTCACGGCATCGTGCACAACATTTTTTCAGCCTTGTAAAGCCTCTTGGCTATTCCCGGCATCATTGCCACAAGCCTTGTAACATAGGTCAGATCTTATTTACTGCAGTTCTATCTTCACCGACGGTACAGAGATTTCACTTGGCATCTTCAGTGTATTTGCAGTTGATTCATACAGAGTTTTTTCAGGACACTTTTTGAGTACATTGTTTGCACCATGTCGACTAGCAACCTCAATCTGGAGGCATCTGCTAAGTTAGACAACTCCAATTACGGTACATGGAAATACCGAATGGAGACCATTCTTGTGCTTCAGGACAAATGGGAGTATGTTGATGGATCCATACCTAGACCATTGGCCGATCCAGCCACCAGTAGCTCTACTCCATCTGTTGTCACAGCACCAGCAACGGGATCTACATCGGGATCTACATCTACACAAACAGTTTCCGCACCAGTAGTAGATCCTGCCATTGCCTGAGCTCAAGCAGAATGGGATAAGAAAGACAAGTATGCCTATCACCTGATCAAGCAGAATGTGCAAGATGTCATGCTAGGACAGCTCAACACAGTCAAGACATCAAAAGAAGCATGGGATATGTTCGCAGCTCTCTACGAGTCCAAGAACACATCCAGGATTCTCACCTTGAGAAACCAGATCAACCAGAGTTTCCGCAATAGCAATGAAACCGGTCATGCTTATGTACTCCGCATCAAAGACTACAACAATCAACTTGCAGCAGCAGGAGAAACTATGAATCCCGCAGAAATGGTTCAAGTAATCCTGAATGGACTAGGAGAAGGATATGAGAATCTGGTCCAGAGTATTGCCATCCAACGGCAAATTCCAACACTTGAAGAACTTCAGCCAATTCTACTTGGTGAAGAACTCAGGACTCAGGCCATTCAAGCACGTAAAGGTCATTCTAATGATCAGGCATTCACCGCTTCAGACAGAAGCAGAGGAAAAGGCAGAAACAGAGGTAAATCATATCAGAAAAGTGGTCAAAATCAAAGTCAGAATCAGCATCAGCATCAGCAGCATCCTCAGCAACATCAAAATCAGCAAAGAGGAAATCATTCCAACAGAGGAAGATTCCAAGGACGAGGGAATGCATCCACCAATGTGTCAAACATTCAATGCAACTATTGTCACAAGTTTGGACACTATGAAAGAGATTGCCGCAAGAAGCAGTATGACCAAAGCGGTCAATCCAACAGTAATAGAGGGAATTCCCGAGGAAGAGGAAATCATCGTGGTGGACATTCTAGTCACAGTCATTTTGCAAATGAACATGGCAATATGTTTCTTGCAAGTGAGGAATTGCATCAGACTGATACAATGCACCAAGACACTGATTTCAATCCCAAAGAGGATTTCAGCTATCAAGTCGACCAAGTGGAACAGGATCCTTGGTACATCGACAGCGGTGCATCATCTCATATGACAAATCATCAGGAATGGTTCACAGAAATGAAGCCATTAGAAGGTCAAAAGAATGTCATCTATACAGCAGACAATACACCGAATCTGGTTCAAGGGACAGGTGTTATCCCTATGAACAATTTCACTGGTACAAAAGGATTAGTCAAAGATGTGCTCTATGTTCCGAAGCTCAGCAAGAACCTTTTGTCAGTAGGTCAAATGACGGAACACAACTACAAAGTCATCTTCGACGGTGATGAATGCACTATCAGAGACAAATCCAAAAGAGGTCAGCTAGTAGCAAAAGGTGTCAAGGAAGGACGCTTATACAGGATGCTAGCTACAGTACCAGATAAGCATGCCATGTCAGCTCAAATGCAACAGATGCCACTATCTGCAAAATGGCACAAGAGATATGGTCATGTCAACTTCAAGTACTTGTTAGATCTAAGGAATCAAAATATGGCAATTGGGATTCCGAAGCTACAGTTTCTTGGAAAGGTTTGTGAAGCATGCTGCTTCGGCAAACAAAAGCGAACCAACTTTGTCAGAAGTACCTCTCGTGCACGAGGTATTTTTGATTTGATTCATACAGATGTATGGGGTTATGCCCAGACCCGGAGCATCAATGGTTCACTTTATTACTTGACCTTCATCGACGACTACAACAGATATTGTTGGGTCTACTTTTTGAAAGAGAAATCTGAAGTGTTTGCCAGATTTCAAGAATTCAAAGCCATGGTAGAAAACCAAACAGGCAGAAAAATCAAGGTCATGAGATCAGACAGAGGAGGTGAATACATGTCTTCAGCCTTCATGAACTTTTGCAAAAATCACGGCATTCGAAGACAATTCACATGTGCAGATACTCCTCAGCAAAATGCAATAGCTGAAAGGAAGAATGGGACTTTAGCAGACAGTGCTAGAGCAATGCTTAGTGAAAAGCATCTTCCGAATCAGTATTGGGCAGAAGCAATAGCTACAGCTAACTACTTGCTTAATCGGCTTCCTACCGAACCGATACAAGGAATGACTCCTTATGAAGCATTCACTGGACACAAGCCACGCATTGGGCATCTCCGCATATTTGGTTGCATAGCATATGCCCACATACATGATGATCATCGCAGGAAATTGGATGCGAAGTCACGCAAATGCATCATGGTTGGCTACAGTGAAGAAAGTAAAGCATACAAATTGTATGATCCCATCAACCGCAAAGTCATTATCTCCAGAGATGTAATCTTCGATGAGGAATCAGAATGGAAAACCTCACCTACACAGGAGGTAGAAACATCGACTTCACAGTCATCTACAGAACAGGTTGATGAAGAAGAGCAAGAATTGCCAGCAACACCCCAATCAGCGTCACAGCAGCTCAGACGGTCTACTAGGGAAAGCAGACCACCAGCCAGATTGACATATGCTCAGAAAGGCAAAGCAATTCAGGTGGAAACCACCAACTATGCTCTTATGACTACCATCATGGCTACAGAAGAACCAGTGTACTTCGAAGACGCAGTAGATAAGCCAGAATGGCAAACTGCTATGAATGAAGAAATGGATGCTTTGTATAAAAATAACACTTGGGAATTATGCGACCTTCCACCAGGAAAGAAGGCCATAGCCAACAAATGGGTATACAAAGTGAAGTACAATCCAGATGGCAGTATTCAGAGATACAAAGCCAGATTAGTTGCAAAAGGATTTGCACAACAATATGGTCAAGATTATGATGAGACTTATGCTCCAGTAGCAAAGATGGATTCCATACGGTTCTTGATATCACTAGCGACACTCAGTAAATGGAATGTGTATCAGCTCGATGTCAAGAATGCATTTCTGAATGGTTATCTAGACGAGGAAGTCTACATGCAACAACCAGCCGGTTATGTTGAACCAGGACAGGAGAACAAGGTTTGCCATCTCAAGAAAAGTCTCTACGGCTTAAAGCAAGCACCCAGAAGTTGGTACAGCAGAATTGACAAGTATTTTGCTGATCTGGGATACATGAAGTCCAATGCAGATCATACTCTCTACTACAAAGTTCAAGGGGAAGATATTACTATTGCACTTTTGTACGTAGATGATCTAATTGTGACAGGAAGCAAGGATAGCTTCATCAGAAAGCTAAAACAAGACTTATCTGCAGAGTTCGACATGAAAGATCTTGGACTTATGCACTATTGTCTTGGAATTGAGTTCTAGAGAGATTCAGATAGCACATTCATGAGTCAGCTCAAATATGTTGACAGTCTCCTGAAGAAGTTTCATATGGCAGATTGCAAGATTGCAGCCACTCCCATGGAACAGAGTTTGAAACTTACTAAAGATTCAGAAAAGCCTACAGTCAATGACAGATACTACAGGCAACTCATTGGATCTCTTATATATCTGACAATCACACGGCCAGATATTTGTTATGCAGTAAGCTCACTAGCACAGTTTATGGCAAATCCAAAATAGTCTCACTGGAATGCAGCCAAAAGAGTCTTGAGATACATCAGAGGTACAAGACAATTTGGGATAGAATACAGAGGAAGTCATCCACGGTTGCATGGATACTGTGATAGTGACTATGCTCAGGGAGATCATGAGACCAGGAGATCGACACAGGGATATGCATTTTTCCTTGGTCAAGGTGCTATATCATGGTTGTCAAACAAACAGCCAACTGTTTCTTTGTCTTCGACTGAAGCAGAATATAGAGCACTCACTACAGGTGCATGTGAGGCTATATGGCTCAGATGACTATTGTCAGAAACAGATTACTTTGATGAGTCAAAGCCAACAACAATATACTGTGATAATCAATCGGCTCAAGCATTGGCCAAAAATCCAGTATATCACTCCAGAACAAAGCACATTGATGTCAGAGAGCACTTCATCAGAGAAAGAGTGTTACTTGGAGACATCACACTGCAGCATTGTGATAGCAAAGAAAATGTTGCAGACATCTTTACCAAACCACTCGGTAAAGAGCTATTCGAGAAACACCGACTAGCTCTTGGTTTGATGCAGAGGAAGGACATTCCCATTAAAGGGGTGTAATGGAATGTAATGCTCAGTCCTTCTTCGATTCCCCAGAATCATCATCTTGAGGGAAGGCCTACTTCATGATGTTGATCTTGAGGGAAGGTGTTGAGAGTTCACGCTCAACATCATGTGATCATGTGTGCATAGCACCATCACGTGATCATATGTGCATAGCACTAACCTTATAGAGTGCTATAAAGGAAAGGGTTAGATCCCCTAACCCTAACCCTAAAAGGGTTTGTATATATTCTATTTTTTCAACTAATTCTAGTGTACAGTTAGTCATTTGTGGTGTGCTCTCTAGCTGTGCCCTCTCTCCTCATCTCCACTCTTCTCCTCTCCCCTCTTCATATTTTGTCACCACTTTGCATGCAGAGGTTAAGACCACTTGAATAGATTTCTATGAAAAGTATTGTGCCCATCAAATATGATTTGCATGGTCGACCAAGCATTAAACTTCGTTTTTGCCTTAGTGTCACCAACAAGCATAAAAAAAGGCTGTCCTAGGTGTGTTATTCCAACAAATACTTATAGGATTTGTGTGCCACATTGCATGTAACTCAATACCACCTATGTTGAGGTGTGTGCAAAGTATTGTGCCCATCATATATTCTTTGCATGATCGATCATGCATTATGCTCCATTTTCCCCCTAGTGTTATGCACAACTCTAAAAAAATGCGCTCCCAGGTGTGTTATGTAAACAAGAACTTATGGGATAGACACGTCACTTTGCATGGAAGTAAATACCACCTAGCTTGAGGTGCTAATTTCAAAGTATTATATCCATTTGATATGCTTTGCAATGTCGATTCTTGTATTAAACATCGTTTTTGCCTCGCTGTGATGCATATCCATCACAAAAACACGCTCCTAGGTGTGTTATCAAACAAGTACTTATTGGATGGGTGCACCACTTTGTACCCAAGTCAATACCATTTAGGTTGATATGTGTGCAAAGTATCACTACAAGGCATAGGCCATTTTCCGACGGAAATACCGACGCTTTTTACATTAAAATTTTTTTTTTTCACGGGCGCAAAGGTCGCTATAAAAGTCGTTAAAATCGTCGGAAAAGGAGCGTCGCTATAAACCGTCGCTATATAGCGACACTGTTAATCGTCGCTATATAGCGACGATGTAAACGTCGCTATATAGCGACGATGTAAACGTCGCTATATAGCGACTCTGTTAATCGTCGCTATATAGCGACACTGGTAAACGTCGCTATATAGCGACGATTAACAGAAGGTAAAAAAAATGGTTAGTGGGGCTAAACAGGGCCAAAAGGAAGCCCTGTTTAGCCCCACTAACCATTTTTTTTTTTTTGTAATTACAAAAGAAAGTTTTTTATAACAAAATTTCCCTTGCTTGCAGGGTGATACAAAATTGTTCTTGTGAACGATGAGGAAGAAATGCATATACATATACAACTGTGTTTGAAACAAAATCACCCTGTGAAAGGGCGATACAAAATGGCTCTAACGAGCGGATATGAAAAATGCTACTACCACTACTAATCCGAATCCGAATCCGAATCGTCTTGTTGGGCTGTTCCCTGGTCCTCGGCACCTACATCTTCTCCCTCGTCCCCGACACCTGCGTCTTCTCCTTCGTCATCGGCACCTGCGTCCGATCCTTGCCCCTGTTGATCGCTCGTCTCTGATGATGGGACGCTTGAGCTTTGACCCTGAGAGTGAACCATATAAATCGAAAATTAGATTGGAACTTAAATTAAAAAGTGAGATTACAAGTAGGAGTAAACTTATACCGTGCGAGCAGCCACCTCAGCCCAATCGACTGTCGCTCCCATTGCCTCTTGCTCAATGAACCACGGCTTGGTTCCTATCCGAAATGCGCGCCGCGTCTCTGCATCCGTAGGAAGACGACCCATCGCAGCTTGCTGTGGATCCAATTTACGAGAGTTAGAGTTAGCTAAAGTGCATGTAATATGTAAGTAAAACAAATAGAACAATACATTAAATGGAAAGAAGTAAACTTACCACGGTTGCCTCGAACGCATACCGTCCACCTGCACCAAAGTGCGAAGTACCTACGACATCCAGCCGTCTCTTCGCAGCCCTCCTCTAACCCTCGAACATTTCAGGATGGTCCCTATTCTGCTTCTTCAAGAACTTCCAATCAGCTTTGTCTGCCCAACTGGGTTTAGACAACCCCTTTGTAATGGAAGTACGCATGGTTGATCTGCGATGCTTTAGGACCAAACCCATGCGCTCGAGCATATAACTGTTATTAAACTCCACATTTGGCGGATTAGGAAATCTGAGTTTTAACTCATCGATCACCGCCTGCTTCTTTTGGCCATCTTGATACCGCCAATCGATATTTATGCCGCTCTTGAAGTGATGACTCATCAACCGCCTCATGGCGGCCATCACTGCTTTGCCCTTTTTGTCTTCTATTATCTCTCCGGCAGATGTGATTTGATAGGAGAGATCCCCTGATGAGTAAGGGGGACTGACGGTAGTAGAGTCTGAAGGAGTGGAAGCTGCGCGACCGCTTCCGGATCGAGGAGTAGCTGTGGGAGTAGGAGAGGGAAAGGGACCTGACTGATACTGTGTCTTCGGACCAAGTGGAGACCTAAAGGAGCGTGAGTGTGCTGACTCGTCTACATCTCCTGAGTTAGCACAACATGAGCCGCCCATCCTACTCTTCCTTCCCTTGCGGGAGGCATGCGCAGGTGATGATCCCGCGGTCGAAGGGGCGCGAGGGATGGCTGGGCTGTACGTCCACCCGTCAGTGTAGGGGAAGGAATTGCGGAGGTCCTCTGAGAGAGCAGAGAGAAGAATCTCGCTGCCTCCTCATCGCTCATCTGCGCTACAAACTCGTCGGGAGTCCCAACAAAGCCATGCGCGGCTAGCAAAGGAGTCCCCTGAGGGGTAGTCGCAGTGCTACGTGGAAGAGGGGTCGGACCAGGGGTAGTCACAGTGCTAGGACCGAGAGGAGTCGGACCAGGGGTAGTCCTCGGGGTAGTCGCCTGAGAGGAATCAAAGTCCTCTGGAGCATATAGATCGTGAGCTCTCCTCCTGCGAGGCTGTCCGTACTCGTCCGATGAGCGACGTGATCCCATGTCTAACATAGACACAAACACGAAAACAGAAAACAAATAAACAAACATGAGCATTCTCATAGGCATAGGCATAGGCAAGAAGAAAGAAGAGGGAAAGGAAAGAAGAGGGAAAGGAAAGAGGGAAAGAAGAGGGAAAGATAAGAGGGAAAGAAGATGTAAAGGAAAGAAAAGAATGAGAACGAGGAAATAGAGAATGAGAGAAAGGGAAAGAGATGAGGGAAAATAGAGAATGAGAGAAGGGGGAAATGAGAGAAGGGGGAAATAGAGTGGGAAATAGAGAATGAGCTTATGCAGAAATAGAGAATGAGCTTATGCTTCTCTCATTCTCTATTTCCGCATAAGCTCACGCATGTGCATGAGCTTATGCGGAAACTTAAGCATAAGCTCATGCACATGCATGAGCATAAGCATGAGAAGGATGAGTTTCCGCATGCTTATGCTCATGCGGAAAAAGAGAAGGAGCTTATGCAGAAAAAGAGAAGGAGAGAAGCATCTCTCATTCTCTATTTCCGCATAAGCTCCTTCTCTTTCTCCGCATGAGCTTATGCTTATGCTCATGGGTGAGCATGAGCTTATGCTCATGTTTCCGCATATGCGAAAATAGAGGAGGAGAGAAGCATAAGCTTCTCTCATTCTCTATTTCCGCATATGCTCACGCAAAAGAGAAAGAGAAAGAGCTTATGCGGAAAGAGAGAAAGAGCTTATGCGGAAAAAGAGAATGAGATCCGCATATGCTTCTCTCATTCTCTATTTTCGCATAAGCTCCTGCGGAAACTTCCGCATAAGCTCATGCTCATGAATAAGCATAAGCTCATGCTTATGCTCATGCGGAAATAGAGAAGGAGCTTATGCGGAAAAAGAGAAGGAGCTTATGCGGAATAAGAGAAGGAGCTCATGCAGAAACTTGCGGAAACTTGCATGCGGAATAAGAGAAGGAGCTTATGCGGAAAAAGAGAATGAGAGAAGCATATGCTTCTCTCATTCTCTATTTCCGCATAAGCTCTTGCGGAAACTTACGCATAAGCTCATGGACATGAATGAGCATAAGCATGAGCTTATGCTTATGCTCATGCATAAGCATAAGCATAAGCTCATGCTCATGCTCATGCGGAAAAAGAGAAGGAGCTTATGCGGAAAGAGAGAAGGAGCACTTGCGGAAACTTGCGGATAAGCTCTTGCGGAAACTTGCGGATAGCTTATGCTTATGCTTATGCTTATGCTTGCGGAAACTTGCGGAAACTTGCGGAAACTCATGCTTATGCTCATGCGGAAATAGAGAAGGAGCATAAGCATGAGCATAAGCATAAGCATAAGCATAAGCATGAATGAGCATAAGCTCATGCATAAGCTCATGCTTATGCTCATGCGGAAACTTGCGAAGGAGCTTATGCGGAATGAGAGAAGGAGCTTATGCGCAAAAAGAGAAGGAGCTTATGCGGAAAAAGAGAAGGAGCACTTGCGGAAACTTGCGCATAAGCTCTTGCGGAAACTTGCGCATAAGCTCATGACAAGCTCCTTCTCTCATTCCGCATAAGCTCCTTCTCTATTTCCGCATGAGCATAAGCATGAGCTTATGCTTATGCTTATGCATAAGCATAAGCATAAGCATAAGCATAAGCTCATGCTTATGCTCATGCGGAAATAGAGAAGGAGCTTATGCGGAATGAGAGAAGGAGCTTATGCGGAAAAAGAGAATGAGAGAACCATATGCTTCTCTCATTCTCTATTTCCGCATAAGCTCTTGCGGAAACTTACGCATAAGCTCATGCGGAAGAATGAGCATAAGCATGAGCTTATGCTTATGCTTATGCATAAGCATAAGCATAAGCTCATGCTTATGCTCATGCGGAAAAAGAGAGGGAGCTTATGCGGAAAAAGAGAAGGACCACTTGCGGAAACTTGCGGATAAGCTCTTGCGGAAACTTACGCATAAGCTTATGCTAAAGAGAGGGAGCTTATGCGGAAAAAGAGAAGGAGCACTTGCGGAAACTTGCGGATAAGCTCTTGCGGAAACTTACGCATAAGCTCATGCTCATGAATGAGCATAAGCATGAGCTTATGCTTATGCTTATGCATAAGCATAAGCATAAGCTCATGCTTATGCTCATGCGGAAATAGAGAAGGAGCTTATGCGGAATGAGAGAAGGAGCTTATGCGGAAAAAGAGAATGAGAGAAGCATATGCTTCTCTCATTCTCTATTTCCGCATAAGCTCTTGCGGAAACTTACGCATAAGCTCATGCGGAAGAATGAGCATAAGCATGAGCTTATGCTTATGCTTATGCATAAGCATAAGCATAAGCTCATGCTTATGCTCATGCGGAAAAAGAGAGGGAGCTTATGCGGAAAAAGAGAAGGAGCACTTGCGGAAACTTGCGGATAAGCTCTTGCGGAAACTTACGCATAAGCTCATGCTCATGAATGAGCATAAGCATGAGCTTATGCTTATGCTTATGCATAAGCATAAGCATAAGCTCATGCTTATGCTCATGCGGAAATAGAGAAGGAGCTTATGCGGAATGAGAGAAGGAGCTTATGCGGAAAAAGAGAATGAGAGAAGCATATGCTTCTCTCATTCTCTATTTCCGCATAAGCTCTTGCGGAAACTTACGCATAAGCTCATGCTCATGAATGAGCATAAGCATGAGCTTATGCTTATGCTTATGCATAAGCATAAGCATAAGCTCATGCTTATGCTCATGCGGAAATAGAGGAGGAGCTTATGCGGAAAAAGAGAAGAAGCACTTGCGGAAACTTGCGGATAAGCTCTTGCGGAAACTTACGCATAAGCTCTTGCGGATGAATGAGCATAAGCATGAGCTTATGCTTATGCTTATGCATAAGCATAAGCTCATGCTTATGCTCATGCGGAAATAGAGAAGGAGCTTATGCGGAATGAGAGAAGGAGCTTATGCGGAAAAAGAGAATGAGAGAAGCGTATGCTTCTCTCATTCTCTATTTCCGCATAAGCTCTTGCGGAAACTTACGCATAAGCTCATGCTCATGAATGAGCATAAGCATGAGCTTATGCTTATGCTTATGCATAAGCATAAGCATAAGCTCATGCTTATGCTCATGCGGAAATAGAGGAGGAGCTTATGCGGAATGAGAGAAGCATAAGCATAAGAGAATAAGAGGGATGCGGAAATAGAGAATAAGGGGGAAAGGAAAGAGAGAAGGGAAAAGAGAGAGGGGGAAAGAGAGAATAAGAGAAGAGGGAAAAAAGAGAAGGGGGAAAATGAGAAAAAGAGAAGGGGGAAGAGAGGGTTCCTACGCCCATCACTGCAGCTAGCGCTTAAGGCGCTAGCTGCAGGCAAATGCAAATAACAAAAAGCTTAAATGGAAAGAAGAGGAAGCACTTACCTGTAAAAGTATGTCCCGCTCGGTGTAGTGGACTGGGCCCACAAAAGAGAGACTATGTCCCGCTCGGTGTAGTGGACTGGCCCTACAAAAGAGAGAAAACAACCCATTTTTTCAAATAAGATGTTAGTGGAAAGAGGAGATCACAAAAGCAACTTCTTGAAAGGAGACAAGGAAAGAGAAGATTGAGGAGACAAGGAAAGGAGGAGATTGAGGAGAAGAGAAGGAAGAGAAGGAAGAGAAATACAGAAAGAAGAGGTGAGTTTCTTTCTTTCTTTCTTGAAATTTCGTTTTTTGTTTGAATCCTTTCTAATCAAGCATGAAAACTAGTTTAAAACTTTAGCAATACAAGTAGAAACACTTACAAAACCAAAGCTAACAAACAAACAACCTACATTGTTGAAGAACTTTCTTTCTGGAAACCAAAGAGGGAAAAAGGAGAGAGAGGGTGCACAAGAGGTAGGAGGAGGGTGAGGAGTGGGAAATAGGGTAGGAGGTTGCTTGGAATAGATGGGAGGTCAGTGAAAATAGGTGGGAGGAGATTTTGGAGAGCTTAGTTTAGAGATTAGGAAAGCTTTGAGCAAAACGCCGCGGGTTTCGGCGTTTCGGGTTTTAACCCACAGCGTCGCTATATAGCGACGCTTATTCGTCGCTATATAGCGACGTTTTTAATTGAAAACGTCGCTATATAGCGACGATTTTAACAGAGCGTCGCTATATAGCGACGCTTACTGTTTGTTTTTTAATGAGGCCTCTTGTGACTCAAACATGCTATGCCTATAATTGTCAATATCTCCTCTTACTACATAGCCTTACTATATAGGATTTTTTGTTTCAATCCTTACTATATAGCGATGTCATTCTTTTTATATAGCCTCAAGAGAAGCTCAAATTAAACATGCTATGCTCATAATTGTGTACATCTCCTCTTCATGCTTATGTTTTGGTTTTATAAGTGTAGATGGAAGGGACGAGTGGAAGCTCATCCGATGATGCGCCAACGCCCGGGAGCACGAAGTGGCTTACGGAGAGGTTATATTGTCATTGCACTCATTGCAAGCGAGAAGTACGACATCAACGTCGTATTATCATGCGCCACTTGCGGATGTATGGGGAGGAGCCGGAACCAGTACCCCCCGTTGGTGTTGCACATGTTGATGGATCATCGGTAAGTCAAAGCTATTTAAGTTCGCAATCTTATTGTATACCCGGAATTAGAAGATCTTCTATTTACACGAATGAGCTTATGAAAGGATGACGAGGGTGACGAGGGTACACATATACCTTCTCACTTTCAACAAGACTATAGTCTCCCAGATGACGACGAGGGTATGGTCGACATGATGGATTCCATTTTTAGGGGCACTACATCCCACGTACACGTGATGTCAGAGTCTGAGGTGAAAATGCGAGAGTTGCAATCAACACAATTGTACGAGGGTGCCAGGATGTCTAAACTACGTGCTTGTCTCTCAATCTTGAATCTACAAGTACAGTATGGGTGGTCGGATACAAGTGTCTCGGCCTTAATGAGGTTAGCCCTTGCATTAATTTGATTGACTCATTATTTGGATATTGTTTGTTTTGAGAATCATCATTTGGATAGTGTCTTTGTCATAGGTTGCTCCAAAAGATGTTGCCTGCACCAAATACCATGCCCGCATCAAGAGATGAAGCGAAAAAGATGCTAACAATGGTGGGTATGGATTATGATACCATCCATGCTTGCCGTAATGATTGTATTCTCTTTCGTCGTGAGCATGGAGATTTGGCTAGTTGTCCAAAGTGTGGGGAACAACGATATAGAGATGACTTGCAGGGTGAGAGGATACCGGTAAAGGTCTTAAGACACTTTCCCATCATTGCAAGAATACAACACATGTTTCGATGCAAATCCATAGCGGAGTTGATGACATGGCATGCATCTCATCGGTCCACTGATCACACATTGAGGATTCCCGCAGATTGTGCGGCTTGGAAGCACATAGATAATCAGTGGCCGGACTTTGCGAGAGAGCCACGCAACTTACATCTTGGGCTAGCCATGGACGGCGTGAATCCTTTCGGGTTACGCTCGACATCTTGGTCGACATGGCTCATAGTCGTGGTGAATTACAATATCCCACCATGGCTAACAATAAAAAAGGGACACCTCATGCTTGCACTACTTGTGCCAGGAAAGTACAAGGCAAGAAACATGGACGTGTACATGGCACCTTTGATAGAGGAGTTACAGATATTATGGAGAGGAGTGCAGGTCTTTGATATTTCCAGAGCTCCTAGGCATACCAATGATATTTCCGTCAAGGGTATCTTGATGTGGACCATGCATGACTACCCAGGATATGGAGAGTGCGCAGGTACGTGGTTATGTCTTTACATGTACAATGAGGGATTATGCTTTTTTTACTCTCTTTTGCACGCATGTCTTGTACTAACATATTCATGCACGCGTGCAGGGCTTGCTACAAGTGGGTACCATGCTTGTCCTGTTTGTGGACCCGCTCTGAAATCGCTTGCACGCTACTCCAAACACATGAGGAAAAATGTTTATGAAGGTCATGCTCGATACCTTCCGCTCGACCATCTCGCACGTGGAGGTCAGCTTGATCCACCACCATCATATTTAAAAGCAAGTGATTGGATTCAAGCTTGGAGGGAGAATGGAGAGGAACCTCCTCCTGGTATGAAGAGGCTATCGATCTTTCACGAGCTTCCTTATTGGGGTCAGTTACAAATCAATCATCTCTTGGATCCCATGCATATCTTTAAGAATGTGGGGGCTACCATTTGGGCACACTTGGTTGGTTCCAAGGACTCGAGAGGAGTGCGAGAAGACTTGCGTGCTATGAATAGGATGTCTCGTTTGTGGCCCCAAGTGCATGCTTCAGGAAAAGTTGTCCTCCCAAAAGCAACGTGGATCCTCTCTACGAGGGAGGAGGCAGCGATCAAGGCAGACATTGCCTCTTTTCAAACACCGACAGGGTACATGCGTTGCTTGAAAGGAGCATTTTCAAAGGACAATAAGCTTAGTGGCCTCAAGTCCCATGATTGGCACAAGGTCTTACAGGTATTCTAAGTAGAATTAGTGTACCGATAATAGTGATGCATTAGCGTAATTATTATTATGTTATATTGTTGACATGATTTCATTGTTGCTTTGATAGTTCATCCTTCCAATTACAATAAAAGGGTGCTTACAAGAAGATGTTAGAAATGCTATATTCAAGATCTGTGGTATTGTGAGGTATGCTTACTATCAATTCGCATTATCTATTTTCTTCATGGACATGTGAAATAGGTGGATATCTCAAATATCTTACATATGCATGGACATGTGAAATAGGTGGATATCTCAAAAAGAGATCTCTATATCGAGCATCGAGAAGGCTAGGGTGGAATCCATCGAAGCCGTATGCTTGCTTGAGAAGCACTTTCCCTCAAGCATTATGACAACTCAAGTCCACTTGCTTGTGCACATAGTTGATGAGGTGGCTATAGCAGGTACCGTTCATAATCGATGGATGTTTCTTCTCGAGCGGTTTATGAAAACTTTAAAGGGGTTTGTAAGACAAAGAGCAAGACCAGAAGCAAGCATGGCAGAGGGATGGCTTGTGCAAGAGTCATTAGTATATATCACAGAGTTTCTTGCATCCACGGATCCTGATATGCCGCAAGCTTGGCACAACAAGGATGATGATCGCATCATTGGCGAGGTCCCCCAAGGAAAAGGGATTGAAAGAAAGATGAGCGAAGAGCAAATGGAGAAATTCAATAAGTTTTGTATCCTCAATAGCCCTGAGATGCAGAAGTGGATTGAGAGATATGAAGTGGCCAAAGCAGAAAGAATAAATGCAAGGACGAGATTCAGAGTAATGTACAGGCGATCACAACCATATCCACGAGATCTGGCTCTTCTCCCTACTCACATGTCACTTGATTGGCTACAACTAGCTATACGTAAAGCCGAACGTGATGGAGAGACAATAAACGAGCGCGAGCGGGAGTTATCATCTGGATGTATGGTGCATGTAAGTTTCTTATCTCTTGATGTAATTAAGTAATTATTTGTGGCAATATATGCTATAAAATAGGTGCATCTTCATTGTTTTAATGATGCTCTTTTACAGTACAAAAAGTACAGTGCATTATGGTCATATGGACGACATTTTCGCATAGAACGCATCGATTCAAAGAGAGTCACGTATGATTGTGGAGTCATGGCTAACTTCACACAAGATAGCCGAGCAAGTGCTTCGGATACCAATCTTCTCTCCTCACAGTTGGATTATTGTGGAACCATACGCGACATCTATGAAATTGATTTCAGACGATTTACTATTTTCATTCTTGATGTAAAATGGTTTAGAACTACTTACAACGGTCCCCATGCAACTGTGAGAAAAGATGGTAGTGGTCTCTTTGCAATAGACTCCACCAAACATTGGACCGATGAAAGTGATACTTTTGTTCTTCCCGAGCACTGTGAGCAGGTGCATACTAATGATTTAATTAATCGAAGCTTTCGTTTTTTAAGTCCATTGATATATATATAATTGACGACATTTGGCACGTGATTTTTCATCTTCAATATAGGTGGTTTTTCATCCGGATCGTTCTGATCCAAGATGGTGGTACGTGATCCAAGTTGCACCACGAAGTAAGCAGATTTTTGAAGATCGAGATGTGGATATGGAGATGCCACTACCAAATCCGGATCCAATTGATGAATCTAGCGAAGAAGATGTAGATCACCATATGAGGCAAGAGGAAGATGCGCATAATGACATCGCACGGGAGGAGGATGGAGATCACGATATTGACGAGGAAGACAACAATCGTCAAGATCAATCACCACACTTAAGCTTAATTGAAGAAGATGATCAAATACTTTTAGGTGAACGTACGATGCTAGAGTACGATGATGATATAGGAGATCAACTCGGTATAGAGTTGGAGATAGACTTGCTTGGCGCCTTAGACTTGGCTCAAGATGAAACAGTTGATGTAAATGCTCTTATTTAATTTGATTTTTCTCATCTCCAACTTGGACATGAATATATGAGCTTCAAAGGCTTGATGTACATGCTCTCATTTTTTATTTCTCTATGAGCTCAAACATGTATGAAAATTTAAAAAATTTTGTCATTGGAAGAAAATAAATTTTAAGGCTAAAAAAAAAAAAAAACCTCTCTGTAAAACGTCGCTATAATATAGTCTCAGTGTCGCTATATAGCGACCTTTAAAAGTCGCTATATAGCGACTTTTACTAAGGTCGCTATATAGCGACCTTTCAAAGTCGCTATATAGCGACTTTTACTAACGTCGCTATATAGCGACGCTTATTAAAAGTCGCTATATAGCGACGATTTACGACACCCGATTTGTATACCGACGATTAACGCTAAGCGGGCGCTAATCGTCGGTACGTAAACGTCGCAATAGGATGCGTGTGTAGTAGTGTATTGTGTCCATTGGATATGATTTGCATGCTCGATCACACATTATATATCAGTTTCCTCCTAGTGTTATGCACCACTATCAAAAAATGCACTCCCAGGTGTGTTATCCAAACAAGTACTTATGGGATGGGAGTTCCACTTTGAATGCAAGTCAATACCACCTGAATAGAGACCAATGCAAACTATTGTGCCCATCAGATATGATTTGCATGGTCGACCAAGCATTAAACTCTATTTTTGCCTTAGTGTCAGGCACAAGCATTAAAAAAGGCTCTCCTAGTTGTGTTATTCTAGCAAGCACTTATCGGATTGGTGCACCACATTGCATGTAACTCAATACCATCTAGGTTGAGGTGAGTGAAAAGTATTATGCCCATCGGATATGCTTTGCATGATTGATCATGCATTATGCTCCATTTCCCTCCTAGTGTTATGCACAACTCTAAAAAAATGTGCTCTCAGATGTGTTATGCAAACAACAACTTATGGGATTAGCATGTCACTTTGCATTAAAGTACCACCTAGGTTGAGGCATGTGTAAAGTATTGTGCCCATCGGATAGGATTTGCATTGTCGATTAAGCATTAAGCACTGTTTTTGGCTTAGTGTGATTCACATTCATAAAAAAACACGCTCCTAGGTGTGTTATTCCAACAAGTACTTATTGGATGGCACAACACGTTTCATGCAACTCAATACCACCTATGTTGAGGTGCGTGCAAAGTATTGTGCCCATCGGATAGGCTTTACATTGTCGATTAAGCATTAAACACCGGTTTTGGCTTAGTGTGATTCACATCCATAAAATAACATGCTCCTAAGTGTGTTATTCCAACAAGTACTTATCGGATGGGCGCAACACATTGCATTCAACTCAATACCACCTAGGTTGAGGTGTGTGTAGAGTATTGTGGCCATCAGATATGCTATGCATGGTCGATCATGCATACACCATTTTTTCCCTAGTGTTAATAGTTATGCACAACTTTAAAAGAATGCACTCCCAGGTGTGTTATCTGAACAAGTACTTATGGGAATGGTGTGAGTATATACCACCCAGGTTGAGGTGCGTGCAAAGTATTGTGCCCATTCGATATGCTTTGCATGGTTGATTCTTGCATTAAACACCGTTTTTGCCTCAGTGTGATGCACTTTCGTAAAAAAAAACACTCCTAGGTGTGTTATCTTAACGAGTAACCTGACTCGTCGATGACGGGCTAGTGACCCGCTCCACCGGGTCTCAAGATGCTAAAATGTCTGAAACCAGCAACATGTTCTAACCAAAAAAAATGTCTATGACATAGTACTTCAAAATATTACATCCGAAAGTAAAACCAGAGAACTCATTGATATGTCCAAATACACATCCCCATACAATGTCATAACTAAACATACAAAATCTACAATAGACACACAAACGTCCCTAAAGGGAAAAGTCTGCGGCCATGTACTATAGGGAAAAGCTTGCGTCAACCATGTACTTCACATCCACCATGTCCAAAAAAATAATTCTGTATGACAGAGTAGTTCAAAATATCACATCCAAAAGTGTAGAGAGATGTCTGAACATGCAATAGCTACATCAAAGAACTGATTGGTATATCCAAATACACAGCCGCAAAATAAAGTCATAACTGAACATACAAAATCTACAATAGACACACAAACATCCCTAAGGGAAAAGTCTACGGCCATGTACTGCACGGAAAAGCTTGCGACGGCCATTCACTCCACGTCTACCATGTCCACCGCGTCCACCACGGCTACGAACATACAAATGAAGTACCAGCATCACATAGAAAGATAATTGAGGAACTATAATTATTGAGCCATAAAACTTTTATACATGTATGTTCGTAAAACCCAACTCATTCTTTAGAGTACTTCCTCAAATGCAAAGGGCTGTCAACAATGCTCACATAGGTGTATGTGTAGTCCCCATTTTGCCCTCGATAGAAAAAATCGTGTCTCCTCATGTCGAATGGGAGTTTAAGGTTGGTCGGAATGAATGTTATCCTTCGAATAAACGTTCTATCACCAGCATTGGTACCAGTAATGATTTCAGCTTCTAACACTTTCGTGTGAAACTCTTTCCAAATACATATCTGCAAACAAAGTCATAACTGAACATACAAAATCTACAATAGACACACAAACATCCCTAAAGGGAAAAGTCTGCGGCCATGTACTATAGGGAAAAAGCCTGCGCCGACCATGTACTCCACATCTGCCATGTCTAAAAAAAAATTTCTCTATGACAGAGTACTTCAAAAATATCACATCCAAAAGTGCAATCACATGTCTAAACATGCAATAGCTACATCAAACAACTGATTGATATATATCCAAATACACAGCCGCAAATAAAGTCATAACTGAACATACAAAATCTACAACAAACACACAAACATCCCTAAGGGAAAAGTCTGCGGCCATGTACTGTAGGGAAAAGCCTGCGACATTCGCCACATCCACCATGGCTATGAAAATACAACGGGGTACCAACAATTGTATCTGGGCCAGCATCACACAGAAAGATAATTTGGGAACTATAATTATTGAGCCGGCAATCTAGAATAGTGTAATATCCCAAATGGACTCGTCCATCCAAACGATTATGGGCGTGGAGTTTCATTAGAAACCTTGAATCACGAACAATCCTAAAAGACAAACAATACCATGTTTTCTCACTCACATATAATCGAAAAAAAACCTTTTGTTTTAACAAAAAAATAAAGCAACAAACAATGTACATGATTCTTACCCAAGGTAGCTCTCGAGCTCAAGCAAATCCAACAACAATTGCATGCTCTCCAGAGATCCCCAGCCCGCAGGATCTGCAATTTTCTAAAAGTGAGTGACTATACCATTAAACATGTCAACATAAAACATGGTTGTCAAGCAACTATGTACCATGCACCTGTGCTCCTGTCGTCTCCTCATGTCGAATGGAAGTTTAAGGTTGGTCGGAATGAATGTTATCCTTCGAATAAACATTGTATCACCAGCATTGGTACCAATAATGATTTCAGCTTCTAATACTCTCGTGTGAAACTCTTTCGAGTAACCTGACCCATCTACGACGGGCTAGCGACCCACTCTGCTGGGTCTTAAGATGCTAAAATGTCTGAATCCAGCAACATATTCTAACCAAAAGAAATATCTATGACATAGTACTTCAAAATATTACATCCAAAAGTGAAACCAGAGAACTCATTAATATGTCCAAATACACATCTGCATACAAAAATCATAACTGAACATACAAAATCTACAGTAGACACACAAACATCCTTAAAGGGAAAAGTCTGCGGCCATGCACTATAGGGAAAAGCCTGTGCCAGCCATGTACTCCACATCCGCCACGTCCAAAATAAACTTCTCTATGACATAGTACTTCAAAAAATATCACATCCAAAAGTGCAGTCACATGTCTGAACATGCAATAGCTACATCAAAGAACTGATTGATATATCCAAATACACAACCGCAAAATAAAGTCATAACTGAACATACAAAATCTACAATACACACACAAACATCCCTAAGGGAAAAGTCTGCGGCCATGTACTGCAGGGAAAAGCCTGCGACGGCCACTCATTGTACGTCCACCATGTCCGCCGTGTCCATCGCTACAAACATACAACGGAGTACCAACAATCGTATCTGGACCAGCATCACATAGAAAGATAATTTAGGAACTATAATTATTGAGCCATAAAAGTTTTATATATGTATGTTGGTAAAACCCAACTCATTCTTTAGAGTACTTACTCAGACGCAAAGGGCTGTCAACAACGCTGAGAAAGGTATACGTGTAGTCCCCATTTTGCCCTCGATAGAAAATTCGTGTCCGCACACATTCATAGTATCCCAGCCAGCGAACAGTGATGGTCTGTGGTCCATCATCCCTATGAAGCCGGCAAGCCAGGACAGCGTAATATCCCAAATGGACTCGTCCATCCAAAGGATTGTGGACGTGGAGATTCATTAGAAACCTTGAATCAGGAATACTCCTAAAAGACAAACAATAGCATGTTTTCCCACTCAAATATAATCCAAAAAAACTTTTGTTTTAACAAAAATAAAGCATTAAACAATGTACATAGTTCTTACCCAAGGTAGCTCTCCAGCTCAAGCAAATCCAACAACAGTTGCGCGCTCTCCAGAGATCCCCAACCCGCAGGATCTACAATTTTCTAAAAAGTGAGTGACTATACTATTAAATGTGTCAACATAAAACATGGTTGTCAAGCAACTATGTACCTTGCACCTGTGCTCTTGTTTCGGTGACAAACGTGAATTGCCTAGACATCCTATCACATTGCAAAAAAAGAATAAACGTGTCAATCTACATATACTGAAAAAAAACAATAGGCTTTGAAGAGAAAATGGCCTCTAGTGTATTACAAACCCATAACTCAAATGAAAAATGAAATCCAAACATTATCAAGGACAAAGTCATGAAATATTACGTCTCACTCTATCTTTGTATAAATAGCCAACATTCCCAAAAGACCTATGATAGTTGGAATATTGAAAGAACTTAAAAAAAGCTATACAAAGATTACCGAAATGAAAATTTTCCACCCAAGAAAGTCTGAGGAGGGCTTGAAAGAGCAATGTCATACTCCTAGGCTCTTGCTGTTGCCAATTGCAAAACTTCCTTGTACACAACATTTGTGGTAGAAGTATTATCCATCTCCTCACCCCTGGCATCAGACGCAACCTGCGAAATGAAAACCTTAACAGCGTTTGATGCTCGGATACGTGAAAATGCCACATATAATTGGCCATGACTAAATACCGGTGTCGCCAAGTACAGCCCCAAAACTGATAATGTTTGACCCTGTGACTTATTGATTGTCATGCCAAATGCCAATCGGATAGGAAATTGTCGTCTCCTCATGTCGAATGGAAGTTTAAGGTTGGTCGGAATGAATGTTATCCTTGGAATAAACGTTCTATCACCAGCATTGTTACCAGTAATGATTTCAGCTTCTAACACTTTTGTGTGAAACTCTTTGCATATCAACCGTGTCCCATTGCACAAACCCTGGCGAGGATTCAAATTACGCAACAAAATTATAGGAGCATTCCTTTTCAAAACCAACCGATGCGGGGGATATCCACCACCAAGATCAAGACTGTTCAAATACTCGACTGCAAACAAAAAGGAATCTCCCCCTAAGTTGTCCACTGAGTCTGCACTTAGGTACTCCCTTTCCTCACCGGGCATTGCATTCAATGCCATAGCATTAATTGCATCAACCTCGGTGTTTCGAGGTGCAAGAATAGCGCGCTCTCGAAAGTATGTTGCACAGTCCAAAACAGTTGCAAGCCCTCGATACACCCATCCGATGAGGCCTTCCATGGACTTTGTCTCTAAAAGCATATGCGATGGAATCACAACAGTATCTTCTTTTGTACATCTATTTATACCATTGCCAATGTCCAGAACCCATTGCATGAACTCTTGCTCAGCACAATTATCACCACTCTGAAGGACCCGCATATTTTGCGTCAACTTCAATATTGTAGTGTGACCCCAAATCCTTCAGTGGCATAAGGTAGCATTGATAATGTCCTCTCGTCCTTCCTTTGGAAGAACTGGCAAGACTTGCCTAAAATCCCCCCCCAACAATACCACCTTCCCACCAAAAAGTTGCTCATTGGACATGATATCTCGTAAAGTTCTGTCTAGTGCCTCGAAAGCAAACCGGTGAGTCATGGGTGCCTCATCCCATATTATCAGCCTAGCCATCTTCAAAACATCTGCAAGTTGACTATTAACCTTAATATTGCAACTGCTAGTACCATCCAGCTCCAACGGTATCTTGAATCGTGAGTGTGCCATGCGTCCATTGGCTAGTAGCAATGCAGCAATCCCAGAAGATGCACATGCCAAAGCGATGAGCCCCTCCCCACGCAATCGAGAGAGCAAGCAATTGTAGAGAAAGGTCTTTCCATACCCTCCTATACCATCGAGAAAAAAGACCTCACCACCATCTCCATAGATGCTTGCCAGAATCCGATTGAATGCAGCACGTTGACAGTGATTCAAGGACATTTCCATTTGCTGGGCAGTCTGTGCTTCTTTCACACAATCAAACATTCTTTCTTCTTGCAATAAGCCATTTCCAGCTTCTAATAAAGATGTTCTATCTACAACAGGCATTCCGTCAAACTCAGCCAACCTTCGCCCATGTTGTTGAAGAATGTGCTCCAAGTGCAATACAGCCTTCTTTATTGCTAGTTCACGATGACCAATTAAATTCCCCATACTTGATTCCAATATATTAAAAAAATCATCCGAAAACTCAAGGGAAAAATTTTCCCACAAAAGTCGAGGAGACATTGGCTCACAAAAAACCAATATTGTCACAAATAGGTGTCTCAGTTGTGCACTATTTTGATAAAACACAGCCTCTTGCATACACACAATCCATTCATCATCACTCTCCGACAATCCCCGTGCTATGCATGCTGCCTTGAAAGTAGGGTACACTTGGCTGTCAAAAGTACGTAGGTCATCAAAGGACTTGCATCCCGTGCACACATTAAGAAGCATACGCATGAAGTAGAGCTCACCAGCTGAGGGAGAAATATTGTACATCCGACCTATGGTATTCCCCTTTTGTCTTCTAGTCCATCGCTTATTGGATTTGTTCCAAACCAACTTCTCTGGCAAGTCACCATACAGCAAGTTGCTTGCGTCACATTGCAACTGATTATAAGTGAACCATTCTGTGAGGGTGGTCTTTTGATTTTGTTCCCTGCCTACAACATTTTGCAAATCATCATCATCTCTAAAGATGACATTATTGCGCATTGGAAGATGAACCTGCAATCTTTGCACATCGGGTTTTTCATCGTGCGTGGCATACTCATAAATCCGCCAACATGCTTCTGATGCTGACACGTAACGTGCATCTAAGTAACTACTAATCTCATCAATGCAAACATCAATTATGTTGTGCGAATGCCCTTGCTCTCCTGCATTATTTGCTTGCATCTTGATAATGGCTCTATCATGACCTTTGTACACATATTTATACAAATACTTAACTGCAGTGATTGTGGAGCATATTTCAACATTTATATGTGCCTTGTACTTCATGGAGAGGAAAGGATTAAATGGCACAATCGAACGATTATCAATCACACCCCCTTTCACTTGTATCTTTCTACCATCATCACGACGCAAGTAAACTGGATAGCCATCATTGCCAACAGTAGTCGTCTGTGAGAATCCACGTGGATAATGACGAATGCATTTTCCATCAACCATGCAAGCTGCAGATGGATTTAGTGCACCACACGGACCATGGACATTACACTGCACAATAATATCATGCAACTCTGGGAACATAGCCTTATCTGGCAACTCCGCACACACTAATCGGTCATAGTGACCGATCTCCACGGGTTTGAAACCACTTTCTAATATCAACAATATGTGTGAGTGTGGCAGACCTCTCTTTTGAAACTCTATGACACTCACATATCCAGCCACCTTCCCAAACAAATTATGTTTTGTAATTGACTGCATCATGTCCTTATGCTTTTGAAAAAACACACGGGCTGTCAAATCTGGACGGTCTTGCGCAGTTTGCCCCGGCAACAATGCTATAGATATTTCAGGCCATTTGGGATTACAGGTGAATGTTATGAATAAATCAGGTTTGCCCCTTTTTCTGACAATTGCCATAGCATCTTGGTATAGCTGACACATATACCGAGGCCCTCCCGTAAAAGAAGAAGGCAACACCACCCTATGCCCTACAGCATTGCCAAGCACAGTACGTGTCCCATCAGCTGTATTCACCATGTCCATCAACCCTTGATAGACTTCAGCGCATAGGGAAGCTTGGTTGTTTCGTATCCACACCAACCTGGACTCTTCCATGCTACTGTAGGCATCAACCATGTATTGCTGCAACAATCTACCCCCATGCAAAAGACATGCATTTGTATCATATCTCACTTGCAAACGATATGCGTAGTATTGTCTCTGGGTGACACAACTCTGTCCACGTATCTCGTGCAATGGTGTGTGATTAGGAACATCACTATATGGGATATATGGATGCCAACCATCTTCCCCCCGAGGGAACAAAAGAACATACATGAGAGGCATGTATGATCGGTGCAAATTAGATATTCTACGCACAAACCCATTGCGGCTAAAAATCTGAATGTCCCGATTTCCAATATCGAAGTCATCCCCTTGTCCTGGCATGATTGCAGCAACCTCGCTAGCCATAGAAGCCAAGTACTGCCTTGAGGTGGAGCGGCTCTCACAAATAACCATCCTCAGGTTTGTATGTGGATTTGTTCTTAGCACTTGCCCAATAGCCATCAGTGCACTGGCATATGGATTGCACTCGTGCATCATCCTCTGCAACAACTCCAAAATGCCTGGATCCAAACCAGGCATCCCATGTAAACGGTGTTCTAGTTCATGATCAGTGTCATACACGTACAACTGTGCAAAACATGGCATCTCTTGCCTAGCCTCATCGGGCAATAAATTTCCAATCCGATGATACACACTACCATGGACCCGAAAGTTTTGTATACCCCCATTCCCATGGAACATTTGATCAATATGAGCTCCCAATGAAACAAATTCCATGGCACTATTATAAGCCCTAATGTTTTTTTTAAATAGTTTGCTTCTAGCATCATGTCCGTGTAATAGAACTCTCAAAATCTCTGGTGATTCTTCTAACGACAACAATGACACACGACCAACTTTGCAACAATGCTTGCCCACAACTTGATGCATATGCATTCGCATCTCTTGTTTCCACAGTTGATGGCAAAAGCTGCATGTATGATCCATGGATCCAAGTGCATGAACAGAAGGAGCATTGAAGACCAGTGGATACAAAGAAGGATGCTCTACATTTTTGCTTAACGGAAAAGTATGCAAGATAGAGAGGCTCCCCCCTGCACCCAAAATCACAGCCCTGTTGTGAACAACACGCCTTCGGGCTCTTAAATGAGTAGCATCTCTGCTTGCATCCATTTGAGTAGTTGTACATACTACTGGAGCAGGTTCATGCTCATTACGTACTATTGGTGAAGTATGGAGGTCCATTGTATTTTCAACAGTGCACGCTACATTACTGTGCCCATGCATTTGATTCTGTTCTCTGCTTCTAGCAACTTGTGTTCTCGACCTTGTTCTTTGTATAGCATAAACACGACGGGCTGCCCGCGTTGAATCCATTTGAGTAGTTGTACCTATTACTGGAGCATGTTCATGCTCATTATCTACAGTTGGTAAAGTATTGACGTCCATTGTATTTTCGATAATGCACACTACATTACTATGCCCATACATTTGGTCCTATTGTCTGCGAACGCCGTCTTCTACATCCATAGATTCCACAGCCACCCTCACGCTTCTAACTCCTTGTGTTTTCGACCTTGTTCTTTTTATAGGATGGGCCGCCCGTGTTGAATCCATTTGAGTAGGTGTACCTATCACTGAAGCATGTTGATGCACTCTACCTACTGTTACTGAAGTATTGAGGTCCATTGTATTTTCAGCCACAATGCACGCTATATTACTGCGTCCATGTGTCTGATTATGCTGACTGCAAACTCCTACTTCTACACCCATAGATTCCACAGCCACCCTCATCCTTCTAGCAACTTGTGTTTTAGACCTTGTTCTTTGTATAGCATAAGCACGATGGGCCGCCCGCATTGAATCCAACAATCTTCTCCTATGAGAACGTATTGAATGTAGCCTCTCTTCTATTTGTCTTGCCATCTTCTGTATCCACTCAACCAACTACATAAATATCTATTCCTCAAAGGGAAAAATAGCTTAATCAAAAAACTTATGCATCATCCCTAACCATGACAAAATTGATGGATCTCAACAAATGTGCCCTAGGAAGAAAATAATTTAGAAAAGCAAGAAGCAAGATTAATTAGCAAAGCCATCCCTTTCCCATCTATCTAAAATTGAGAGCGGACCATCTATGCATTGAACTCATAGTGTCCCATGACCAAGTTTCAGTGTCTCACTATCTTTGGTAAGAGTAATGCTCATATTTTTTCAACATGTGAGCAAAATACAATACCATATGTGCAACCATCATTTGAAACATAAAAACCAAAGCTAACATATCTAAAAAAACTCAAAGTTGACCATCTCAAAAAAGTATAAGCATTGCATTAGCATTTATGCGAATACATGATTCAAAAAAATCACAAATATTTGAGTATATCTTAAATAAAACGAAAATGGGAACGAACGATAGGCAATTCAAATATTGAATTAAATTAGCTTCCATTGCCATATATACCTCAAATGAAAGCAACTCAACTACATGAATCCCATAGAAGCATTTGGGATTCCAATACAAAAAAGACATAAAAGTCTCAGGAGTCAAACTTGTCTTGCCAAATAACATAAGGGCAACCCATGTACATGAATCCCATAGAAGCATTTAGGATTCCAGTACAAAAGGTGACACAAAAGTCTCAGGAGTCAAACTTGTCTTGCCAAATAACATAAGGACAACCCAAGTACATGAATCCCATAGAAGCATTTGGGATTCTAGTACAAAAAGTGACATAAAAGTCTCAGGACTCTCTTAATTGTCACGGGTTGCAACCTGCTCTAGTTTACGGCTCATCCTGGTCATCAAAGCAGTTAGCCTATTTAAACCAACTTTGAACATTGACACCTCAGTGGTGAACTTGTTCTTTGAGCTTATCAACTTGTAGTCTACACCCATTCTCACATACAACTGCCCCTTCTCCACCTCTCCCCAAAATCTGCTGCATCCATTGATTAGAGTCCTTAACGCTATTCTCAATTTGAGAAATCCTTGCAATGAGAGTTCCAGGCAATTCTGCCATGCCCTGCGCTATTACTGCAGCACCATCTGAATGGACTTCTCCCCACAAAGAGCCCAAATATCATGTGTTCATGGCACATGCATCCTTATTATTCTCGCACATGGCTTGAATGGACTTTAAAAGATTGTAATGACTTGAATGCTCAGTTGCATGGGTTGAAGCTCTCCCCCTTATAAGTCGTTTCATTATATTAGCAGTGCGACGTTCGCGGCTAGACTTAAAACGCTTTGAAGGCAACTTGGGACAGAAGTTTCTGACATTGTGTTGTCATCTTTTCCTGAGCCAGATAGCCTTCATGTGATAAATCAAGTTATATTTTGCTCTGTGTGTGTGTGTGTGTGTGTGTGTGTGTGTGTGTGTAGCCCCATCTATCATCCAATCGTCTCACCTCTCGAGCTTAGTTCTCATGGCTATAAAGCACATGACGTGAAACACACTTAATCCTCTCTCTCTCTCTCTCTCTCTCTCTCTCTCTCTCTCTCTCTCTCTCTCTCTCTCTCTCTCTCTCTCTCTCTCTCTTTCTCTCTCTCTCTCTCTCTCTCTCTCTCGGTGTAGCCCCACCTATCGTCCAATCGCCTCACGTCTCAAGCTTACTTCTCATGGCTATAGTCCACATGACATGAAACATATTTGATGCTTTACTCTCATTGAGAAGCAAGGCTAGCTTCTCAAAACGAAGGTTAGATTAGATCACTTAGGGTAGAGGGTGCAAGCTTATCTCTAGACATATTGCTAGGTCATGAAAATGCTCCTACGAAAGATACAATCACATTTAATGATTACTAATATCCAATTGCCTCACCTCTGGAGGTTACTTCTCATGGGTATAATGCACATGACATGAAACATACATAATCCTGTACTCTCCTCGAGAGGTTGATTAGATCACTTAAGGTCCAACCACATCATCGCCTTATCTCTAACTAATGTGTCCTAAGGAACCAAAGAATTCATGAATTATCAGATCGGAATGGTTTCAATGATTTTAAAAATGTAGCTTGTCTTAAACGATGCACACACACACACACACACACACACACACAACGTATCTTAAGGAAGCAAAGAATTCCAAATAGAAAGCAAAGTCAATTGAAAAGCAAGGCTAGCTTCTCAAAAATGAAGGTTAGATTAGATCACTTAGGATAGACAGTGCAAGCTTATCTCTAGACATATTGCCAAGTCATCAAGATGCCCGTATGAAAGATACAATTACATTTAATTATTACTGGTCCAACCCCATCATCGCCTTGTCTCTAACTAATATACTAACTTAATTCACTTCTGTCCACCATTATATTTTCCCTCTCTCTCTCTCTCCCTCTCTCTCTATCTCTCTCTCTTGCCTCCATAATCTTTTAGTTCTTCTGTCTCAATAATATATTCATCTAGAAATTATAAGATCATAATGGTTTGGATGATTTTAAAAGTGTAGCTTCTAAGTTTCTCTCTCTCTCTCTCTCTCTCTCTCTCTCTCTCTCTCTCTCCTCCATTATCTTTTTGAAAAAAAATGGTTCTTAGTTCATTTTCCCCTCCCAAGAATCTAAGCGTCCACGAATTACGATCAGAATGGTTTCATGAATGTAACAGAGAATTCATGAATTATCAGATCGGAATGGTTTCAATGATTTTGAAAATGTTTAAGATGCAAACACACACACACACACACACACACACACAATGTCAATTGGAAAAAAAGTGATCACCTACCTGCATAAACAAAAGTTGTGGAAAGAAGCTAGTGCTAGTCCAACAATAAATTGAAGCACTTGCAAGAAAAACAACCCCAAAAAAAAGTAAAGCTAAGCGAACTGTACATCTCTCTCTCTCTCTCTCTCTCTCTCTCTCTCTCATAGAAATACGTAATGACATACACCCCCACGTATAAATTAAGCTTTTGGGCCGATGATGCTCAGTTACATCTCAAAGTGGATGTTTGCAGTGATTTTTGTTATGTGCTAGAGGAGCATGCGATGAGGCAAGGAAGGGAAGGCAATAGATAGAAGATAGATGCTCAACGGCGCTCGTGCACACACACACACACAATTTATTAGATATACATATAGCTTGTAAGGATTATAATCATTATGTTTTTACATTTGTGTGTGAATGTGAGCGCCATGCAAGATTTGTGAATGCGAGAGAGAGAGAGAGAGGGGGGGCGAGGGGTTTATCAAATGACTAATGCCACTGCCTCTGGAAATGTGTATCTCAACACACACACACACAAAACCATAGCTAGAAAGAGAGAGAGAGAGAGAGAGAGAGAGAGATAGAGAGAGAGAGGGGGGGAGGGGGGAGAGGAAGGGTTTATCAAACTCACACACACAAAATAAAAACCCGTAGCTAGAGGTGTTAACACATACACACATAATCTCTCTCTATCTCTCTAAAAATGGCACATACACTTCTATGCATGCTATAGATAGAGGCTAGAGGCACAAAATACACATTAAAAAAACTCGTAGCTAGACGTGTTAACACATACACACACACACACAACACACACACACACACATACATGTGCACACATACACACACACACAATTGATTAGATATACATATAGCTTGTAAGGATTACAAAACTTCACATGCCACTATCTCCCAAAATGCACGTAAGATTGGCACCAGCATGTACCCTAACTTAAGGAATATGCTAAAATCAGTTAATTAGTTGAAGCGAAAGGAGGGTGTAGCATATGTGTCTACATGCAAGGTTGCACGATGGCTATTGATTGACATATAGCAGGGTGCACACTACCTCTTTTCCTTCAGGAAAATCTCTCCTTGCTTGCTTAGATCACTTAGAATAGAGGATGCAAGCTTATCTCTAAACATATTGCCAGGTCATGAAAATGCTCCTACGAAAGATACAATCACATTTAATGATTACTGATATCCAATTGCCTCACCTCTGGAGGTTACTTCTCATGGGTATAATGCACATGACATGAAACATACATAATCCTTTACTCTCCTCGAGAGGTTGATTAGATCACTTAAGGTCCAACCACATCATCGCCTTGTCTCTAACTAATGTGTCCTAAGGAAGCAAAGAATTCATGAATTACCAGATCGGAATGGTTTCAATGATTTTGAAAATGTAGCTTGTCTTAAACGATGCAAACACACACACACACACACACACAACGTATCCTAAGGAAGCAAAGAATTCCAAATAGAAAGCAAAGTCAATTGAAAAGCAAGGCTAGCTTCTCAAAAATGAAGGTTAGATTAGATCACTTAGGATAGACAGTGCAAGCTTATCTCTAGACATATTGCCAGGTCATCAAGATGCCTGTATGAAAGATACAATTACATTTAATGATTACTGGTCCAACCCCATCATCGCCTTGTCTCTAACTAATATACTAACTTAATTCACTTCTGTCCACCATTATATTTTCCCTCTCTCTCTCTCTCTCCCTCTCTCTCTCTCTCTCTCTCTTGCCTCCATAATCTTTTAGTTCTTCTGTCTCAATAATATAATCATCTAGAAACTATAAGATCATAATGGTTTGGATGATTTTAAAAATGTAGCTTCTAAGTTTCTCTCTCTCTCTCTCTCTCTCTCTCTCTCTCTCTCTCGCCTCCATTATCTTTTTGAAAAAAAATGGTTCTTAGTTCAATTTTCCCCTCCTAAGAATCTAAGCGTCCACGAATTACGATCAGAATGGTTTCATGAATGTAACAGAGAATTCATGAATTATCAGATCGGAATGGTTTCAATGTTTTTGAAAATGTTTAAGATGCAAACACACACACACACACACACACAATGTCAATTGGAAAAAAAGTGATCACCTACCTGGATAAACAAAAGTTGTGGAAAGAAGCTAGTGCTAGTCCAACAATAAATTGAAGCACCTGCAAGAAAAACAACCCCAAAAAAAAGTAAAGCTAAGCAAACTGTACATCTCTCTCTCTCTCTCTCTCTCTCTCTCTCTCATAGAAATACATAATGACATACACCCCCACGTATAAATTAAGCTTTTGGGCCGATGATGCTCAGTTACGTCTCAAAGTGCATGTTTGAAGTGATTTTTGTTATGTGCTAGAGGAGCATGCGATGAGGCAAGGAAGGGAAGGCAATAGATAGAAGATAGATGCTCAACGGCGCTCGTGTAACTATACATCTCTCTCTCTCTCTCTCTCTCTCTCTCTCTCTCATAGAAATACCATAGCTAGAGAGAGAGAGACAGGGGAGGGGGGCGGGGGAGGGTTTATCAAATGACTAACGACACTATCTCTCGAAATGCACATCTCAACACACACACACACACACAAAAAACCCGTAGCTAGAGGTGTTAACACATACACATACACACACACACACAATTGATCAGATATGCATATAGCTTGTAAGGATTACAAAACTATCTCTCGAAATGCACATCTCAACACACACACACAACACACACACACACATACATGCGCACACAACACACACACACACACACATACACATGCACACACACACACACAATTGATTAGATATACATATAGCTTGTAAGGATTATAATCGTTATGTTTTTACATTTGTGTGTGAATGTGAGCGCCATGCAAGATTTGTGAATGCGAGAGAGAGAGAGAGAGGGGGGGGCGAGGGGTTTATCAAATGACTAACGCCACTGCCTCTGGAAATGTGTATCTCAACACACACACACACACAAAACCATAGCTAGAGAGAGAGAGAGAGAGACAGAGAGAGAGATAGAGAGAGAGAGGGGGGGAGGGGGGAGAGGAAGGGTTTATCAAATGACTAATGACACTATCTCTCCAAATGCACATCTCAACTCACACACACAAAAAAAAAACCCGTAGCTAGAGGTGTTAACACATACACACATAATCTCTCTCTATCTCTCTAAAAATGGCTCGTACACTTCTATGCATGCTATAGATAGAGGCTAGAGGCACAAAAATACACATTAAAAAAACTCGTACCTAGACGTGTTAACACATACACACACAACACACACAACACACACACACACACATACACGTGCACACATACACACACACACAATTGATTAGATATACATATAGCTTGTAAGGATTACAAAACTTCACATGCCACTACCTCCCAAAATGCACGTAAGATTGGCACCAGCATGTACCCGAACTTAAGGAATATGCTAAAATCAGTTAATTAGTTGAAGGGAAAGGAGGGTGTAGCATATGTGTCTACATGCAAGGTTGCACGATGGCGATTGATTGACCTATAGCAGGGTGCACACTACCTCTTTTCCTTCAGGAAAATCTCTCCTTGCTTGCTCAACTCTACCTTCTTTCGTTCCTCCATTATCTTCATTTTCTTTCATCTCTTTTCCTTAGATATTCATGCCCTTTCATCTTCCCCTAGCATCGATCAACCCCTACACCTCTCTTTCTCTCCCTCTCTCAAAACCACATATAAAAATTCTATAAATCTTGCCCCCCCTCTCTCTCTCTCTCCCTCTCTCACAAAAACACAAAAGCACACACACACACACACACACACATACACACACACAAACACACACTCTCTCGGGGGGGGGGGGGAGAGAGAGAGAGAGAGAGAAAGAGATTGCAACACGTCCACTATTTCTCGGAATGCAAAATAAACTCGCCTGGAGGTCGAGATATGGAGCTGCTGGACGTCAAGATCTGGAGCTATCAAGAACTGCTACAGGTGGTGACTGGAGGTCGAGATATGGAGCCTGAAGGTCGAGATATGGAGCTGCTGCACGTCGAGATCGGGAGCTGGTCAAGAACTCCTGGAGGTAGCGACTGCAGGTCCAGATATGGAGCTCCTGGAGGTCGAGGTCGTGATCGAAATGGAGGTGGCGCAGGTCTAGATATGGAGCAGGCCGAGTTAAGTAATATAAGTTTATGTTTTATGTTCTCTCATGAATATACAGATCGAAAGGATCATGGCTCTAGCTAGTCCTGTAGCCCAAAACTGAGTATGTAGAAAGCTTAAGACTACACATGAAGGCCTAAGAACTCATCACCGAACATCCAACATCTTCCCGCAGTCTGTGTTCATCCCGTTTTGTACATGGTCGAGGTCGAGCTACTGGAGGTGGCGAGGTCGAGAAGGTCGAGGTCGAGGTAGATAGTATAGATAGGCTAGAGGTCGAGGTCGAGGTAGATAGGCTGGAGGTGGCGAGGTCGAGCTGCTGGAGGTGGGGAGGTCGAGAAGGTCGAGGTCGAGGACGTAGATAGTATAGATAGGAGGTCGGTCAAGGTCGAGGTAGAAGCTGGGAGCTGCTGGAAGGTGGCGCAGGTCGTAGAAGGTCGAGGTCGAGGTCGAGGTCGAGCTGCTGGAGGTGACGATATCGAAGGAGGTCAAGGTCGAGCTACTGGAGGTCGAAATGGAAGCTGGCGAAGGTGGCGAAGACGAACGACGGCGGGAGGAAGACGAACGACGGCGAGAGATTGATGGCGATTCATGGCGCGACGGCTCCGGTGACGGCTCCGCTCCAAAAACCATTATGTTAACCGATAGAAGAAGAAGCATAGAAGCTCGACACGTGGCTCTCTACCAGCTCCGGACACGTGGCTCCAAGTTCGGTCTCTCCCTCCGTAATAGATAGTATAGACAAGTACTTATCAGATGGGCACACCACATTGGATGCAACTCAATACTATCTTTTATAATTCTAAACCATAAAATCACAAATTTAAATTAGAGATTCTATTAGCTAAATGCTTGTATTCTTGTATCACTATCAAAATCTAATAAAATAAAGTAAAAGTAAAATAAAAGAGATTAATTGAATAAAAAATATTCAAAAGAGACTAAAATTTTCTTCAATTGTTCCACAGGAAGATGGCAATAGATTTCATTCCTAGGATGGAGGTGATGTTATGTTGCCAAAGTGAAGTAGTTGCATTTGCTATAGTGATCCAAATTCTCTTTGTCACTTTCAAAGACTCGGCGAAGATAAGGTTGCAGTTATTGTATCAAATATTCTTAGTGCACATGTTGAGCTAAAGTATAAGTGTGGAGATATGGAGAGATGTTATGCCTTATAATGTTTTCAATATATCATTTATTGCATGGGATAGAGATGACACTTATCCAACACATATCATTAAAGAGAATACAAAGTGCACTCTTTGGATTTCAGTGTGGGAGATATTTTGCAAATGATATCATTTGCAAACAAGAACATAGTGGAAGGTCAAGTTTTGGGGTTTGAACACTGGGATCAGTGGTCATTTGTGAAGATGAGTATTGTGAAAGTTACTAATGATGGTATGGATGATAACACAACGTCATTGGATGATCCCTAATATGAGGAAGGAAAAGATTTGAGATGAAGCATGCAATTTTTGAAGATTAAAAGATGGCATGTGGTTTTCAATGACAAAGCTAGAGTATACTACAATTTCAAAGGACTTAAAGAATATGCCTACAAGGCAAGCTTTGTCCCTTCAGATGTGGATGATTTCAATGAGCTCAAGTATAGAAGTGACATCTTATCAGGAGTGGATGAGTTCATTGATACCGAGAAAGATAAAGAATTCAGAAGCAATGCATGCTCTAGAGTGGATGAATTCTTGCATATCGAGAAAGGTAAAGGCATCATTAATGTTCTCTCTTCAGAATTAGATGATTTCAATGCAATCCTCTATAGAAGTGACATCTTATCAGGAGTGGATGAGTTCAGTGGTACTCTGAAGGCAAAACACTTTAGAAGTGATGTCTTATTTGGAGTTGATGAATTCACGCATGTCAAGAAAGATAAAGATATCATCGGTGAGTTCAATGGTACTGTGAAGGCAAAAGACTTCAGAAGCAATGTCTTATCTAGAGTTAATGAATTCATGCACGTTGAGAAAGATAAAGATATCATTTGTGTTGTCTCCTCAAACTTGGATGATTTCAATGTACTTAACTATAGAAGTGATATCTTGTTGGGAGTGGATGAGTTCATTGGTACCAATAAAGCAAAAGGTTTCAGAAATCATGTCTCATCTAGAATGGATGAACTCATACACATTGTCAAGAGCGCAAAGAGTTCAAAAGTGTTGGCTTATCAAACGTGGACGACATGGCTATTGACTCAAATGGTCTGAAGATTACTTCAAGGATAGGAATGAAATCAACAAAGGACTATTCGGTATTTGACTTTGACAGTGATAAGATAAATGATGCAACATCCCATGAAAACACGGTGACAAATAAATTCAACAGGGAGAAGTGTACAACTTCCAGAAGAAACCAATAAGGGACTATTCATTATTTGACTTTGGTTGTAATAAGATGAAGGATGCAACATCCCATGAGAATAAAGTGACAAATAAATTTGATAAGGAGAAGTGTATAAACATATAGAAGAAATGGACATACATATGCATGAAAAGAAAGCGAGTCTAGGCAAATGAAGAAAAGCAACCAAAGAATAAGAGTATTGAATGAAGATGTTATGCTAAAAGCAATGTGATCTACATGTTGCAAGCGAAGTTGTATGCATTCCATTAACTTACTTAACATCAAGGGATGTAGAGAACATGTGTGGCAAAGCACATTATAGAGTTTTTGAAGATGCTCACTAAGGAGAAAGTAGAAGGAGATAGCACAAATGAAGAACACCCATGACAATACCATTCAAGCATCCAAGCAACAAGTGACGATGAATCAGACATTCAAACAAACTAGTTACCTATTTGTACTTAACACATTTGTAAAGCCAAAATTGAGTTATTGAAAAGGTTGCATGTCAGACTCCTTTGTACAAAGACTCATGGAGCTCAGCAATATTTCTTGTAAACATATGACATTGTAAAATTGCAAGCATAGCTATTACTATTTTTGGAGCACATTTAAAGAGTCTTCCTTGCCTTTTGTCTATTTTAAACTCAAAATTTTTTGGGACTTCAAGAGTGTTATAGTTTTCTACATCAAATTTTAAGTGCATTCTTTTGGATTAAATTATATTAATAAGTATTTATTTTGAAAGTGATTTTTCATGGATTTAAATTAATAACTCATGATTTTTTTTAAACGTGAATGTGATTGTTAAAAACAAGAAGTACAAAAGTAGGATTTAATGGAAGTTTTTGCATTAGTAGTGCAGCATTATAGAGACAGATTGTGAAATTTATTATGTGGAAATGATAGTCCCAAAAAGTGAACTTTTGATTCTGAATGATATTTTCATAAAGTAAACTTTTCAATTGGGAAGGATTTTTGGGATTAGACATATGAGTCCAAAATTAATACAATAAGTGTTCAACATGAATAGCATGGAATCAACATGCCTCCAATTTTCTCTCTATCATTCATTGCTTGAGAAATATAGTATAGACTCTTTTGTGTGCTCTTGGATGCTCAAATGTAGATCTACACTCTTGGATGCCTTCTAAGTCTATTATATTAGCGATAGTTTTTCATAGGAGCTAGAGATGGAGAAATGTAAAGGAGCTACAACCTTAACTTTATAGCTCCCACCTCCGTGCCTAGTGATGCAAAATCTCCTTCTACAGATGAAGACAATCGTGAGCTTATGAGAAAGGTAAAGAAATCCATTTGAAGAGAGAGACAAAAGAATGGCCTACATACGGCTACCCTAAAAATCATTCCCCCCCTTCCTGTACATTCTACCTTAGATTAAAATTATTAATCTTCCTATGTGTATACCTGTACCTTTAATCTCAAAAAAATTTCCCCTCTAGTGAATGCATGTGGTATTATACAGGTTCTATGGGTCACCCCTTTGGCATGCACTAGCTTCATAAGTCTAGAGTACACTTCTTACAAAAGTTTGCCTTTTCGACCAAATGGGAAAACGTTATTGAGCTTGCCCTCAAATGTATCAGTGCAATATTGGAGACCTCCTAAAAAATAGCAAAGGTTCTCAATTGGTTGTCTCCTTGGGTTTTTAGGAAGCTCAAGTAGTGCACTTTCAAACAAATAATAACTTCCATATTTGTGTAGTCTGAACACTTAAAAAAAAAAAAAAGATATCGGATAGACTCCAAGCTGCATGCTTCATAGGCATCATAGCATTTGCAATAGTTTAATAATCTCATTCAAGATGCCAACTATGTATTTTTTTGACCTCAAATTCAAGCTAAAAATTTGTACATTAGTTTAGACACCAAGTTCTTCAAATTCCATTGAGACATGCATAAGTTACAAATTGAGCTAGTTAGCCATATGAAATATATTCCCTGAGCTTCACAAAAAGTGGCTACACCCAATCATGCATTGGCCCCTCTAGCTTCTTTGGCTTTGGTAAATTCCTTACTCTTTGCTGAAAACCAAGAATTGCACCTATTTGCAATAAGCTTCTATAGATATAATAATTGCTATGCTACACAACATACACAAGTGAGAACCCAAATCTATAACATCTTGGGTCTCATGAACTATTTTTACTTTCCTTCTTCAATCTCTCATCGCTTCTCCTCATTACAACACCTCTTCTTTACTTCCTTTCCAATCATTTTCCCTTTTGTTGCCAATGGCTAATTTTCTACATTTGAGCATGATTATCATATCCTCAAGTATGATGTTTAAATAAAATTATGTTATTCCATAGTGATTCATCTTGCTTAGGAGCAACTACATTCTCTCCTTTCTTCCTTCTTCTATCTCTCTGTGTTTTCTTATTCCAAGGTTTCTTCTTTGTGTATTTGATCCACAAATTGTCCCTACCCTAAATTCTATCCTTCCCTAGGTGTAAGATGTAGTGAAAGAATGAAGGAAGCAACTTCTTTGTGTTCAATGCCAATCTTGCCATGCTTCTTATAGGCCTACTTCTCTTGATGATACACCCAGACCAAATGGAAAAGTTCCTCCCTACTGAGAGGATTATAGATAGAATTGAGGTGTCTAAAACATAACTTCATCATATGTCTCCACATCATGTTGCTAGTACAAGAGTTATCCCATAAGATGGTATGTGTAATAAAAGCACATGTAACCTCTAAGGGGGACTCTAGATTTAGATGTGAGACATGATTGTTGAGACTAGCTTGTGGAATAACAATGCCAAAGGGGTTGTCATAAGTGGACGATTCTAGACACCACAATCTACCTTAAAAATAAGCATGAGATGGCATGTTATCTTTTCCCACATCTCATTATTTGTCGGGTAAGCATCTATTTGCACTATGATCACTCATGAAATCATGCTCTATTGACAAGACTAAGGTGGGTATTTCACACATAGTAGTATAGTAGCTAGTAATACTTTGCATAGATAATTGTAAAGTGCTAAAATTACATAAGTTATATCTCATAACTTATTTTGATTTCTCTATCCTGAATGCTCATATTGAGAACGTTCCCTAAATCGTAACTAGCTTAGTTTCTTTTGGGATTTTATCATCTTAGGGAAATCTAAAGAAACATAAACAATGTAATTATTTTCATGCTTATAATGTATGTAATCTATATCATGTGTATAGTACGATTTATCTAGAATGTTTCTTTCTCAACAAGTGCAAAGAATCACAAATGCCACATGTAGTGTCTATTCAATAATATCTCATCATATAGTGATAAATATTCATACATTGAATATTGTATGTATGTATGCATGCATCCATATATATATATATATATATAAACAATATAAATATATATAGATATATAAATATAAATGTGTGTGTGTGTGTGTGTGTATAGATATCACACTATAAATATACATCTTACATCCATGTGTGGGTTGATATAGGTCAGCATGAATGAACCTCATAATCGATATACATTCTTTTAAAAAGAAAATTTACTAATTAATTATTGAACATGTGAAATAATAGTATTAATAACAATGTAGTATTTACAAAATTTCAATGCTATCAACTATTATTAAACAATAAAATATCAAACTTTAGCATCTTTAATTTAGTTTCAAAAAAGCTACTCCATGTATTAGAAAATTTGAAACTACAAACAAAATATAGTTATCAACTACAAAAGTCTAGTGTGCCTCTTCTAACTCCATGGGAGTGGGGGTTTAACTAAGTGGTTAAGCCACTAGGGCCTAACTTAGACATCCTGAGTTTAAATTCCTCTTGGGGCATGTCAAAGGGAAAATCCCTTTTAGCACAAACACATGATGACCGATCGATTGTGCTACATGTATAAACTTTGCTACCATATCACCAATTCAAGCTACCATGTCAGCAACAAGTTTCCAGCTGACTTGCCATGTGTTAGATCTATAGATAACCATGTGTTTGGACTCTGAGTGAAGATTCCATGTTAGCAAGCCTTTAAGTCGAATGACATGTGGCTAATTACTGGATGGCCACACTGAAGTATAGATTATTTAAATAAAAGTTTGATGGAGACTCTTTGGGTATGCATTTGAATCATAAGCAAGATCTACTATTTTTGTTGGGAGATGTTAATGATGAATACTCTAAGGCAATACTTATACCAACTTGTCAAATACAAAGACACAATAAAAATACTTTCTCTTACCTCATTGTCTCAACATTACTATATGAGGAGTGTACAATAAAAGCAAGGGAAGAAACATGATTAGATGAAGTGACACTAGAAGTATGGTTTGGAAAGGCAAAAATCAAGGATTTTTCCCAGATATTGGTCACGAGCATTTATGTAAATACCATGAGAACAAAGTCCATATTGCAAAGTACCATTACAAAAGGTTTACAATGAAAGTTTCAAGAAGGATGTTAATATGGAAAAATGAAGAAGATACATGAAAACATTGTAGAGTAGACTAGCAAACAAGCAATTGTGGTTCATCTACATGAATCATTCATAGTAGTTTCATAGTACACGAATCAATAAAGTTTATTCTCCACCTTAACTTTATTCTCAACATAGTATGAATGCAACCTTAAAATAAAAATTGTAGAAATTTAGACAGATAGGATAACTAGGCTATAAGGGAAACTAAGAGTGAGACTCAAGGAAACAACTTTCTTATACAATATTCATACAACAAGAATGGAAAGAAAATATTAATATAGGAAAGTAAAGGATTCAAAGCATGGAGACCCCGTGGAGTACCTTATTAAATGGAAACGTGTGGAATTGGATGTTTCTATGTGGGTGTGTGATGTGCTTATTTCTAGGACAGATGGAGTGCAATGAAATGAAGCTTTTGTGCAATGCTATACCATAATATATGGCAATGCAATGAACCCTTAAAATCTAGCTCCATCTTCTTCCTTATCTCATTTGGTACATGCACATTACAAATGCAGCCAAACACCTTCAAATATGCCAAGGGTGGCTTATACCCATAAAGATTCTCAAAGGGTTTCATCCCATGTCTCGCACGATAATAGATCTTACAATTTCACACTAATGGGACAATGATTCTAAAATATTAGAAGGAAATGATTACCAAACCAACGAATAGCATGAAGGTCAAAGAGTACTGGCCTGAAGCACAGTTCATTGCTTTGGAGAAGAGGTCTAGATGAGCACTCCTTCATGAATCTCACTTGTAAGCTTCTCTTTGGACACAAGGGCCTTGGCCTTGGCCTTCTTGAATTGTGCCTCTAGGATGCTAACATATACTATTCGAGACTTGGTCAATATGCATCTAGGCATCCTTTGCTTGGGTCGTTTTTATTGGAGGTCAATGCTAGCCACCGCCAATTTGTGGGGACAAGGGGTCATTGTACTATGAGGGTTTTTTTTTGGGGGGGGCTATGGGTTGTAGGACATGTAGCATTCAGTAGCAAATGGCAACCAGGGGAGGCCCTACTTATACACCAACCCCTAGGGCTAGTTGGCCTAGCCAACCATGCTAGTGAGCCCAACCAACCAAGATGATCAGACAGTCAGGTCCACAGATAGTAGCATAGACCTACTAATGCGCCTACCTAAGGGGGGATGGCTCCCCCTATATAAAGCCTCCTTCCCCCCATAGCAGCTATTGAAGCCTATAGAAGGCAATGTGGAGCACGAATAGTAGGAGTGATCTCAAGCTTTAGGTATCTAGCCCTTTATTGGTCTCTTGTGCTCATGTTGAGCTTGTACCTTGCCCACTATTTAGTGGAAGAATAGGTCTGAATTTCTCTCTCTTTTTCTCTCCCTTGTATATGCTATCTATACTCTATCTTATGAGTGAAGTACTAGTGTGTAGTCTACATCGTTGAGTAAGTGACATAGAGCTATTCCTATTTTGCATAGGTTCCTAGAGTGATTCTATCCCTCCTTTTACAACATGGTATCAGAGCACGTTTCTTAGCTCTAGATGCTCTCACATCGAAGGAAGGAGTTCTTCTTTAGGAAATGGGAAGTCACCATCACTTCCAAGGAAGATGGATAGGTGGTGGTCCAAGGTGTCAAGGAGGATGGCTTATACCAGGGTTACATGCTTCAATTGGACTCCAAAATGTGGCATGAAAGATTTGGTCATGTCAATTATGGTATCTTATAGAAATATAAAAGTCCAAGATGGTGGAGGGACTTCCACCATATCAAACGCACAGAGAAAGTTTACTAGGCTTGCTTAGAGGGCAAGCAACACCAAGAGCGATTCCCATAGAAGGATACATCAAGGGCTAAGGGACCATTAAAGGTGGTTGGAGGTGGTCCACTCCAACATTTGCATACCAATGTCAACCAAATAATTTGCAGGGTCTAGGTATACTCTTCTATTTGTGGATGACTTTAGTCAGCAAATGACTTGGAGGTGGTTCACACCTCGAGTGCTCATTTTGACGCGACATTTAGCTATTGATTGGATAAAAGAGATTCCATGAGTTAGAGGCTGTGAACAATCCCTAGTCAAAGCGTTCCATGGTAAAAATAATTGAGCCACCCACCTCCATGCATTGGACGCATTTTTTTGTGTCATTTGTCTGGGCCCTATTGCACTATTGGGCCAAGTAGGTAGATGCCCCTTTTTTCCAGGTTCAGACGAGTGATCTAAACCCACCCTAAGAAGATGGCAGGCAGTATCCACTTAAAGCTCAAATGATTACACTTTGTTTTAAGTGTTTCCAACCCCAAACAACCATCATAATTAGGAGTTGTCACAACACACCAAGAATGCATGGGCTTACTAAATGAAATCTCGAGATGGGAGGACCTTTGAAAGAACGGCAAGACTCAAAAACCATACACTAGCATAGATTGAGTTTTGGGGTTCACACAAGGCAATAAATCTTACTACTTAAGTTCTTGGTTTGAATCAAGCAATCTAAATTGCTGACTGAACTCATAGTGATTTGGTAAAAAGGGCTAAAGAATGTTGAATGGGGAGGTGCACTATGCTTTGAATGTGACAACTCATTAGAAATGAATATATGGATCAGTAGATGGCCATTTGTAAACAAAGTAGCTACAATTCAAAATAAACCTCCACCTTTCCAAAGGTTTGCATGCCCGAGGAATAAGAAGTTGGCTCGACTTTGGGATTTTCATCAACAGAGATTTTAGGCAGCTCATGAGTTATCTCATAAATTTAATTTGTTAGTCAAAGAACATCAGTTCATCTCTAGGACATATGCATGTATCTAGGAAGAGTGGCTGACTAGTGACTTATTGACACATCCAATTGATCTTTGCGATTGGGTTAGAACTAATCAAACTACTCATCATGACTTAGAGCGGGCAGTGTCTACCACTTGAGACAATCACCAATGTTTCGAGAGATACCTAAATGCATCAGAAGTAGCATGCTCCATTGGATCCTCTTCCACTTTGGCTAGCAAAGATTCAACGTGTTTGGAAAGCCATCTTCTCAAGTAAATTGTCTTTTGGGCCATGGAGAGTGATCACAGGTAACTTTCCTACAAAAGATAGGAGTTTCAAATGGAAACCTATCTCTTCAGTGTGCAGTCTTTGTAGGGTGTGTGGAATCACACTTCCACCTTTTCTGGAGTTGTAATGTGGTTTACAAGGTCTGAAAAACATTAGAAGATGGTGTGCAGCAGGAGCTCAGTTCCACTTTCTCAACTCTCATGGAAGATTGCTTTTCTCGGAGACAAAGGACGAATGAATGACTCATAGATTTTACTCTAGAATCTTGTCAAAGCCGAAACGATTTATCATTTTTGGAGAATTCACAATATGATATGTTTCATCATTGTAGGGTCCCTTTGGATATGCCTCAATAGATGTAGCACAAAATATATGAGCTAATCAACTACTTTAGCTCGGGTTGGAAGTACATTCTAACACCAGTTATTGGCCTGCACATCATGGACCTCTAATATGTACCCTCCTTTGTTCAATGCATCCACTTCCTCTTGTTGATTCCATTGTCAACATGCCATTGTTGTATGGCACTATGCTTTTGTTAGTTTCCAAGTATGAGTCATATCATCTAGATAGAACCACATGAATTGCATTGTGTCACCCCCATTATAAGACCGCTTTCCAAAGAATATTGGGGCCAAATTGTTCTCTGTTCCCTACCCAAGGTGATTGCCTTCCTACTTTTTTCTTGCCATCACTCATACCCATGCATATGACTTTACTACCACTAGGAATCACCTAATCGCACATCACCCATGCATATGACTTAACCACTAGGAACCTTCCACAGGACTTCTTCCAGATGTGATTGGGAGTTTGTCACATGCACATGATGAAGAGGAAATGAAAAAGACTGAAATGTGCAGAGCATGGGGAAAAATCAGAAATCAAAATTGTTTGTTTTTCTTTGATTCTGGGGCAAAGGCGAATTTCATAACTCCTGATATGGCAGGAAGGCTTGGCATCAAGCCTGAGGAAATGGAGCCATCCGGCATGTGTGATATGGCCAACCCTGAACTCAACACACCTGTCACTCCTATCATTGGCAAGTTGAGGATGCATATCCAGGGATATCAAGATGCAGAGGACTTCTACATTATGCCTTTGCCAGAGTGTGATGCTTTGCTTGGGATGCATGCCTTGGATGTACAGGGTGGGGGCTGATGTGCAGATGAGAAACACGAAGATTTCGATAACTCATAGAGGCAAAAATCATGTACTTGATGTAAAGTTGAAAGGGGAGTCCATCCCTGTAGTTTCAGCTTCTTGTATTTCCAATGTAATAAAGCATCATATTTCAGCGTACTTGATTTTTGTCAAAGAGGACAGCCAACCAGTTCAGGAAGGCTCTACTCTTTCTGCTTTAGATAGAGAAAGGGCTGCTTTTATTTTAGATTTTTAGGATTGTTTCTCAGATGCATTTCCTCAAGAATTACCTCCCAAGAGGCCCGAGGATCATCAAATTGATATAATTCCAGGAAGCTCACCACCTAATATACCTCCCTATCGTGTCAATAAGGCACAATAGGAAGAGATAATGTCACAAGTGAAGGAACTCTTGGAAAAGGAATTAATACAGCCAAGTAATTCTCCTTACTGTTCCCATGTGTTGCTTGTGCAAAAGAAGGATGGTAGTTGGAGAATGTGTATTGATTATAGGACTTTGAATAAAGTCACAATTAAGAACCGTTTTCCAATTCCACGCATTGATGATATATTGGATTGGTTGGAAGGTTCCTCAATGTTCAGTCGTATTGACCTTAAAAGTGGATACCATCAGATAAGGATACGGCCTGAAGATGTCTACAAGACTGCCTTCCGCACTTCATTTGTCCCATCTCCCAAAATGCTTTGTGTATCTACTTTTCCACCACAGTTCTCACGAAGTGGATATGATTATTTGGCAATGTATATCTTAGAGGAAGCCCAATGTTCTGTTCTGATGTTCTTTCCTCATTTACATACTCAATTTTAGGTCTGTGTCACACATTTGGAGAATCCCTAAGCGAATATTTGGCTTGTCTTTTTGTTCCAATAGTGACCTCATCCCCATCCAAAGGCTTCATTTTCAGAACCCAAGAAAGCTTCATTGGACAATGTCATGAAAAATATTTACAAATCCTTGTTCGTGAATTGCATTAGGTTTTTCTGGTACCACATGCCTTACAAGTTTTTGCAAACCAGGTCCCATCCCAATATGCCTACCCTTTATGTAAGACACATAACACTTTGTAGAATTGAACCAACCATATCACCAACACAAGCTCCATGCAGCCCCCTGATCTGGCACAGTTTGACATAGCAGCTAGCCAACTCTTATGTTTTGATACAGGCATATTGGGAGTAGGCATGTTTGCATGCTCCTCTTCTACCAAATACAATAAAAATACATTCCCATCGTTGGACACAATAGCATATGCATGATAACTCATGTCAAAGCAAGCTAATGTCAAAAATCTTAAAGATATGTTCCTCCATGAGTTGATACTTATAGCATTCATGTATCCAAGGCAAGAAATTGTTAGGTGTATGCAACATTAGTTCACCAGAAGGCTTTGATAATATTCTATTTTTATTTTGCATCTTCATGCTCTGCATTTCTCCATGACTCGCATAATTCTATATATGCCTATGTCTCTGTTCCACAACTATACATTACTTCGTTATTTTAGCTAAACTATCGAGTTAAAATGAAACAAGCACTTTCTTTCCCTACCCACTAGTGGTGTAGTTTGATCCTTTCCATAAACTTGCCACACTGCATTCTAATTTTCCATGCCTCATCTTCCATGAAGCCATGAAATTGAACATCCATCACACCATGGTTTCTCATCACAAGATTTCTTGTCTCCAAAAATTTTATCTGAGCTATTGCATCTCTCACTTTCATTTCACAAATGGCTATTGTCTGTAGACTTTGGTTAATCACAACAGCAAAAAGCTCTTTAACATCATCTAAAAAGTTAATTTTCACATCAACTTAAGAGTGATCAATGTGCATGCCTTGGTTTATACACATGTGTCACCATTGTTGACCACCCATGTACCGTTCCCACATGACCAAAGCAAACCCATAAATATTGCAAATCCCCTTTTTTTCGCATCCTAATCCTCACTAAATCAACACAAGATGTCAGACTAGTCATGGGAATTTTAAAAATGCAACATCTCTCATTGACTAGTAGTATCCGATTAATTGCCTAGGAAACAATGAAGCATGGAAGTATTCATACCGACAATTTGCTTTAAGCTTTAGAATAAAATCAATTGAATCATCAATTGGATTTGAAGCAAATTCGAATTTCTCTATCCATCTTCGAAGTCCATAGAAATAAATATTTATCAATCTTTTTACGAGAGTCTGACATTGAAAATGAACTATAGTTACAACATCAAAGACCCACATACTCCTTTGATTTGTAATGGAATCCAAATGTGATAGCAACACATCAAAGGTCCCATTATCCATTACATTTGCAGCATTGTCACCTATAGAAATTATGCTATTCAGTATTATATCTTTAGCCATCTTTGTCTCCACCCTTTTTCGTGCTTCTTTCCAGGGACCTTTTCAACATAGTCCTCCACTAAGTTTGTCATGATATTGACATGCTCACTATATTCTCTCTTTTCAACTTCATGACTATGGAAATCAAAGTGAACAACAAGCCTTGTGTATCTCACATTAGATGGGATACAATAATACAACCTTGATGCACATTTTGATTCATGTAATGGCCTCCCATTACAACAATGAAAGCAACAAAATCCTCCACAGTACCCTCAAAACATGGAATATTCAATCTCCCTTTCTAATGAGCTGTATTTGGTTTTTGTCTCAACTTAACAAAACCACAATCTACATCAAAAACAAATGAGCCCCCACGAATTGACAATCTTTTATCTCCATCGAATCCTGATATACTTATAATCTTCTATCAGACCCATGAATGGCCATCTTTACTTTGCTTGTTTCCAGTTATAGAGCAAGTGTTTACATTCATAGGAGGCGCCTCGAAAATACAATCACCATCATAAGGAGGTGAAACTTCTTGCACAAGAACTATGTCTTCCATCCCATCCATAAATTTTTGTAACTTTTTCTTTTTGGCAATCCCCTTATCAAGCTCTTTAAATAGGCTATAAATATTGAGCAAGAGCATCCAACATGAAGTGCTTGTCGGCAAGGCAGTTAGATTGCTCAAAATGGTCCTTCTCATCATGATCATCTTTGACCCACCTTGTGTTTGGGATTAAGACTTAAGGATATATCACCTTTTACTGGCACTTGCAAGGATAAAGGATGCTCAAAAATGAAGAATTTGGAATCTCAAAATAGCATCTTCTTGTATGGTATTATAAGGCAAGAACTATAGCTTGGCTGAGCAATGTTGTGAGCTACCTTAACACTACCCATTGCCAAAGAAAATGCTGAGAAGATCATGATCTCTGGGATCTTTGTATGTTTCTCTTCTCCAACTTCGAGAAAGAGGTCCTTATTGCCACATACAAATCGTTTATGCAGTGTTAAAAGGGAGTGGGTGAGAGAGGAGGAGTTAATAAGAAATGAAATGTGAATGGAAGATTGTGAGAAAGAGAAGATGAACCTCAAAACCCACACTACTGCAAAACAAGGTAGAAATGGCAATAGGAAATGGCACACAATTTCCAATTTTGCCATTTCTTATGTATGAAATGGCAACAACTTCTCAAATTGCCATATTTTTTGCAATGACAGTTAGAAATGGCAACTAGTTCTTGAACGGCCATTTCTTTGGAAGAATTGGCAACAAAATATGGCAACCTTTTATTGTCTTCCATTTCATAGCAATAATTGGCAGTAGCAAATGGCAGCCTCTGGCAAGCTATGCAAGTGGGGGCAACAAAGAGTAATTTGCTGACATTTTTTCATCCCTGTCTAGCATGGCTCATCATGGTGAGCTATCTTGGAAGGGGAACATAGAGAGAGAAAGAGAGAGAGAGAGAGAGAGAGAGAGACAGAGAGAGAGAGAGACAGAGAGAGACAGAGAGACGATAATGCATATGATTTGGAGCATATAGAGAAAAAAGAAGGATAGGAAGAAATGGATTAGAGAAGATATACTTGGAGAAAGTCCTTATCTCCTCGCGATAGTCCAAATAAACTTTTCAATATTATAAGTACATATTTAGATAAGACGCGAATTTGTTTTAGATGAATTTGGATAATAAGAGACTATTTCTTTTGGTGATGATGATGATTTGGTTGAGGATTATTTAAATGAGGTAGAATCAAAAGAAGAAGAGAAAGTTGTTAAGGGAAGGAAAGAGAAGAAAAAGGAGAAAAGTAAGGGTGACAAGTGGAATTGTTGGCTCACCATGGCTAGGCTGAGGGTTGTGAGAGGTTTTCCACCCTCATTAATCCCTTTATGTCACATTTATGTATATGATAGAGTGAGGCAATTACTTGGTCCCAAATGATCCACTTTGAAAAAGTACTTTTATCTCTTATGTATTTTTAGAGGAGAAGAGACCCTTTACAGTATCTATGAAGGGACTAATGGTTCAGAGATTCTAGTCACATATGATATTGTTTCCACATGGGATCCTATTTGGCAAGAAGTTAATAAAAACTTGGAGGATAGTTTGAAAGATAATGACATGTGCGAAGCCTTGAAACACAAAATACTTCTTTGCTGGGATAACAATCATAGGACACAAGCATGGATGGAGGCTATAAAAGAAAATTAGAGGCTTGATGCTTCAAAGCACATTGTAGTGAGAGTAAGATTTATATCTATTGGTCCGGCAAATGAAATACCATTGATTGGAGCTTTGAATAGATTCCTTCTTTACTATTGTATTCAATTTTTTTTATTAGAACATACTTGGAAAGATTTCTCACTAGTGTTTTTATGTTGTTAATGAACAATTAAATGAAGAGATCTTTGTTCAGATGGAGTTGAAAGATCTCCTATACTCTACTAGGAAATTAGGAGGCATTGTTAACTCTTTCTTTGCATCTAGTTTACTCCAAAGGAGACCTATGGATCATGTACTCTTGATGAATAAGGAGTATGTTATTTCAGCATGTGTACATAATTTGTGTTTTGATATTTTGTAGCATTATTATTAGATTGATTTGTTTGGCCCTAAGAGGTATTTGGATAATCGCTTTCTATAGGTTTGAGTTGCAAGAGAAGCAAAGTTAAAGAGGCATGGGGGATTGCCTTGGTACCCCCTTACTAGATACATGTTGGCCTGGATTTTGTTCCCAATAAGTACTTTGAATCACTCCAATGTCTTGCTCCAAAATTTTGAATTTTAGTAACAAATAGAACTACGTCATTGCAATGAGTTGGATTTTCTTTATCACCAAATACTTTAGTTTGCCATTACATGAATACATTGGTTGTTCCCTATCAAGAGGACCTATCTCATGACATTCTAGTTTGCATGGAGCCCACATTGACTCCCAAAATATGGTAGGAAATTATTTTGGCAGTAAAGCCAGTAGTGTGGAGGTAAGTTTTTTTCTCATTGTTGTGTGAGTTTTTGGAATGTTGAATGTGATGTTTAGTCATTCAATGACATTTGGATTTGGGTGTAGGCTATTGTTTCATCTTTTTGCTAGTGGGAAAGTGCAATACATGCCTAGTGCACTACACATGTGGAATCAAACAAAGGTTGTGAAAGAGATCATGAGCATTTATTTGGTGGTAATGATTTTTCTATTTGGAAAACTAAATGCAAAGCTATTATCATTACTTTGCATTAATAAAGATATCTTGCGATATTTTGTATCATATATGTCATTTTTAAAATTTGTATGGTAAACTAAAAGCCACTACTTATACGTGGAGAATGGAATTACTTATGTGGATGACATTGCTAGTTGCAAATCTAAATGGAAAGCTCTTGTCATTACTTTTCATCATTACTCTAAGTTACCATTTCAATGTATTCATTGATGTTTAGGCTCTTGGATAGCAATAAATTTGTGTTACAAAGTGATTCCACTATGCCTATGCATGTCCTTCTTCTTTCTTTCTCTTCTTTTTCCTCTCTTTTTCTCTTCTTTTCATAAGCATATGCCTATGCATGTCCATCTCAATCTCCTTCTCCTTCTCCTTCTCTCTTCTTTCCCTTATGCTTATGCTTATCCATGAGCATATGTCTCCTTCTCCTCTTCTCCTCTCTCCCTCTCCTTCTCCTTCTCCTTTACCTATGCATATCCTTCTCCTTTCTTTCTCTTCTTTTCCTCTTCTTTTCATAAGCATATGCCTATATGCATGTAATCCTTCTCCTTCTCCTTCTCCTTCTCCTTCTCTCTTCTTTCTCTTCTTTTTTCCTCTCTTCTTTCTCTTCACCTTCTCCTTCTCTCTTCTTTCTCTTCTCCTTCTCCTTCTCTCTCCGTTCTCTTCTTTTTTCCTCTCTTTTTGTCTTCTTTTCATAAGCATATGCCTATGCCTATGGTTATGTTTGTTTTTGTTTTTTGTTTTCATGTTTGTGTCTACATTAGACATGGGATCACATCACACGTCCGATGAGTATGGACAGGCTCACAGGAGGAGACATCATGATCTCTATTCTCCAGAGGACTTTGATTCCTCTCAGGTGACACCTCAGGGGCCTACCCCTGTGACTACCCCTGGCCCGCTCCTCTCAGATGTAGCACTGCGACTACCCCTGGCCCGACTCCTCTTAGACATAGCACTGCGAATACCCCTCGGGAAACTCCTTTGTTAGCAGCCCATGGCTTTGTCGGGAGTCCCGATGAGTTTGTAGCACAGATGACCGATGAGGGGGCAGCGAAATTCTTCTCTTTGCTATCCTAGAGGACCTCAGCAATTCCCTCTCCTACACCGATGGTTGGACCTACTGCCCAACCGTCCCCTCGTGCCCCTTCGACCGAGGGGTCATCACCTGGGCATGCCCATCGTAAGGGAAGGAAGAGTAGGAGGGGTCGCTTATGTTGTGCTGACTCGAGAGATGTAGACGAGTCAGCACACTCACATCCCTACAGGTCTCCACTTGGTCCCAAGACCCAATACCAGTCAGGTCCCTTACTCCAAAAGCACTCGCACAAACACCACTCGCTCTAACTCTGCCATTACCATGAGTCTCCTTATCCAGTCAAGGACCTCTCCTATGAAATCATGGCTGTCGGAGAAATAATAGAAGATAGAAAGAGCAAAGTAGTGATGGCCACCATGAGGCGGTTGATGAGCCACCACTTCAAGAGCGGCATTGCTACTAATTGGTAGTATCAAGATGACCAAAAGAACCAAGCGATCATCGATGAATTAAAAGAAAAATACCCTAACCCACCAAATTGGGAGTTCAATGAGAATTACTTGCGAGAGCGCATGGGTTTGGTCTTGAAGCATCTTAGATCAACCTTGCATACTTCCATCACAAAGGGGAGGGCTAAACCTAGTTGGGCAGACAAAGCTGATTGGAAGTTCCTCAAGAAGCAAAATAGGGACCATCCCAAAATGTTCGAGGGTCAAAGGAGGGCTTCGAGGAGATGGCTGGATGCCATAGGTACTTCGCACTTTGGTGCAGGTGGATAGTTGGCATTCGAGGCAACCATGGCAAGTCTACTTCTTCTCATTTAATGTATTGTTCTATTTGTTTTACTACATATATTACATGCACTTTATCTAACTCTCATAAATTGGTTCCACAATAAGCTTCAATGGGTCATCTTCCTACAGATACAGAGATGTGATGCACGTTTCGCATAAAAAAAAGGCCGTGGTTTATTGAGTAGGAGGCAATGGGAGTGATGGCCAATTGGGCTGAGGTGGTTGCTTGCACGGTATAAGTCTACTCCTACTTATAATCTCACTTTTTAAATTGTTTTATTCTTTACGTTCCAATCTAATTTTCAATTAATATGGTTTCACTCTTAGAGTCAAAGCTCGAGCATCCCATCACCGGAGGCGAGCAATCACGAGGGCCAAGGTTCAGGTGCAACTCACGAGAATCAAGGAGCAGGCGTAGCTCACAAGGGCCAAGGATCAGGCCAACAAGATGAGGACGAGGAGGACAACGACGATTCAAATGAGTAGTAGTAGTAGTAGAAGTTTGCATATACTTCGCCATGTATATCATTTTGTATATCGGCTCATTTGAGCGATTTTGTATCACCCTTTTTGAAAGGGTAATTTTGTAACAAACAATGTTGTATATCTTCGACATGTATATGCTTTTGTTGCTCGATCATTTCATTTGAGCGATTTTGTATCACCCTTTTCGCAAGGGAAATTTTGTAATAAAAATCTTTTTTTTGTAATTACAAAAAAAAATAGTGGGGCAAAATAGGGCTTGCTATGGCCATGTTTAGCCCCACTAATGCTTTTTTTTTCTCTCTGTTAATCGTCATTATATAGCGACGTTTACCAATGTCCCTATATAGCGACATTTATTAGCATCACTATATAGTGACGCTTATATAGCGACCGTTCTTTTTTGATGCTTATAACGATGTTAATAATGCTTTCCTCTTCTTGCTTGTTTCTTTAACCTTTTCTTTTTTACTCTATTATATTTTATGTCGTCTTCCACCGTTTAGCTAAGATTTAACCCTTAACCATGGTTCATTGGGACATTCATTGACCCTTGTTAAAACTGAGCTAACTTGTGTGTAAATTAAGATAGTGCTATGTTTAAATTAATAGTGCATTTTTTACTTATGCATTTATTTTTACTTGGGTACATTAATTTTAGTTTTTTAACCTTTAAGCTATACTAGTTAAATTTGCTTCTTATATGCAAAAATTGATGTCTAACCTATAAGTATATTTATTTCCACTAGCTAATTCTAGCAAGACGCTGGATTATTTTTAATTTTTTTTTCCATTGCTTCAATTTAATGATGCCCTTATTAAAGTAATTACTTTATCCATTTTAATTGCTTTAAGTGTTATGATTTCAACTTCTTATTACTAAATTGCTAATTTACTTCATTAAAGTTTAAATATTTTGATTACTTCTTTGAAATTCTTTTTAGTGCATGGGCGTGGAATACCCCCCACTTCCAAAAGTTAATTTGGTTCTATTTTCACAAACAATTGTGTAGAGTACCCCTTGTGGATTACCCTCCTTGTAGATTCTCTGTGCAAATTAAAGCTTTCATTATTGTATCTGTCTACTGTATTTTTTTCCTTAAATGAAAATTTATGGGAGTGGATTACCCCCCATCTATAATACAATTAAATTGTTTGTCCCTCAAGTACCAATAAGGGATGAGGGTTACCCCCCCTCTTAACTAATAATTTCTTACATTTCTCCACTAAGGTGTGATGTACCCCCCTTAGGATTTTTGTCATTTTGTCCGATTTCTTTAGAATGTAAACCCCCACTATTTTCTTAAATTCTTTTAGAATTCATTTTTAGCTTAGAATCACAAAAGGTTTGCTCAAGTTCTTTGGTAAAGCAATAATAAGCCAGGGGATACAAGCATTACCTGTCTACCTAAATTCAACTTCATTGTTCTAACAACTGGTTGGTTTGGATGGTGGCAAGTAAGTGAACCCTAACCTCGGAGCTTGGACTACCAGATGGATTCTACACTTTTGTAAACCTACCTTGTTTGGCTGTAATACCTTCGAAATATAATTATATCTCATTTCTTTTAAATGTTTAAATCTCCATATTTGGATTATTTTAAAATTTTAATTGTTTAGTTTAAGGCCAATCTATGACTGAATCAATTATATGGTTCAATTATTGAGGGGATAAATAATTTTAAACACACACATTAATGTTTCTTAATAATTATCCCATTTTCACACACACACGTGCGTGTGCGCACACACACACAGAGTTATCTCATGAAAATTTTTTTACAAGCAACCCTCCCTAACCCCCTTTTTTTTGTCACTTTGTTATTTTTGCAACTGCCCTACTAACTTGGTTCTTCCCCCATTTAAACTCTCCCCTAACCAATCCCTAGTTAATAAGAAATTTCCCTCCCCAAATTTTTTATTTTAAGTACTATTTATCCCATAGTTAATATGCCCCTCCAACCCCTTTTAATTTTTTCTCTTTTTTATTAACCAATTCCCCTTGTCTTATTTTTAATGTTTTTTGACTTTTAACTAAACTTTTTTTCTCACTCCCTTTTCTATAAAAAATTTGAGTCCCTCCCCTCTTACTATATTTTTACACTATAAATTAGGACTGAATTTATTATTAAGCTTGTTTATTTTTTGTGTATATGATTCATTCGTAATGACTTACTTTAATAGGATCTTTAATTTTTGAAGTCTCTCACTTTATAGTCTTTATAACCATTTTTGACTTTTTAGTTTAATGGTAGTTGGTTTTATTGTATGATTTTACTTAAAACCTTTTCCCCCCTACTTCATTGTGGTTAATTACATGCCTGAGCCCTACAATTCTCCTTACTACCCCACCCTAGCCCTAACTTACCTCCCCAAGCCCCCTCCCACTACCCCATTACGCCTCACCTTGCTTGCCTTTGACCTTATAAATGTACCTTTCTTCCCTTTTAGCTTCATTTCGACTGCTCCTCCCTCACATGTTTCTTGCAATGTCTCCCCTTCATGCCTTTCTCTCCTCCATGCCCCCTTTATTTCACCATTTCATTTATGCTTTGCCTGACAGTCCTTCACCCTCAGGTGATCATAGTTAAGCTTCATGCAGCTTTTGCCTTCTTGACTTGATCATGGGTCACTTTACTTGCTACACGATCTTTGGTATCCTTTTAGTTTACTTACTTGCTTTTGTTTGAGGATACTAGTGATGTGTGATGCCTGCTCTGGCATCTGGATTTACTGGGTTTACTTCTTGTGCTTTTTCCTTTAAGGAGCTTAACTTTCCTCTTCGTGTTTCATCTCGAATATCTCTTGCTATGTGGATATTCTCCCTTTAAATTTTGTGCCTATGTGGGTGTTTCATGAGACTATGTTCTCTTTGTGTTTTTCCCTGGTTGCTCTTTTTGGACCAAGCATTTAACAAGTTGCCTTGTGTTACTAGCTCATCATGGTGATATAGCATTGGATGACTTGCACTCACGAATAGCATTGCTGTGACTTGCACTCACGTCTTTTAAGTAATTCTAGATCCTTGTATACAATGGCCTTCTCTGAGGTTCTCTCCTTGGGAATGAGGAACGTAAGGGGAGTGACACCATGCTTTTGTCTCACTGCGTAATGTTGTATGAGTTGCCATTTGTTGCAAAATACAAACAAATTGAGTTTTCATTTGTCATTCGCTATTCGTGTCGATGGTTCATGCAACTTTTCCGCCATGCTTTGGTAACTGTAGGTCGATGGTTCCCTTGTAATATTAATTCACCTTGGTGTAACTATACTTCCTTGTATATATGTATTAAAGCCTTTACACAAAGCGTTATTTACACTTAGTATTATCTAAACTAAGCTTTTTGTAGCCAGTTATGTATGTATTAAGTTATACACTTTGTCTCTTATATAAGTTAATAATCTCTCTCTCTCTCTCTCTCATGTGCTAATTTATTTCATTTTCTTAAGAACAAACTTTTTTTACATTTTGTTTTCTAATTCATTACAAAAATTCTGGACTAAAAAAGGGGCCCTTTGGAGAATTACTAAAATATTAGAGGATTGGATAAGGGAATATGGTATCCATGAAGGAGATTATGCCATTTGGACTTCTCTGTAACAGAGGCTTCCCAAATCTAGGGGAAATTTCCGATTTTTTTCAAAATACCCCAAAAAATGTCATTGGTGGTTGACAATAAAAAATTATCTTTGTCAGGCCTGCCCTGACCATGTCAGGCTTCCTTATTTTCCTCCTAGGGCAAACTATCCCCTAGCTAAAACTATGCTCACGTTTTTCATTTGGTTCAACCATTTGGTCCAAACTTTGACTTCCTAACCAGCTCTCCCCCTATGCTCTCTCTTCCATTAAAACGTTTCAAACATTCATTCCCGCCACTTTCTAGCAGCTGGTTTCAAAATATCTTCTTTCCACTCTTTCTTAGTCATTCTCTCTCCTCTTTGCTCATGTTTTTCTTCCACATTTGAAAATCTCTCAGAGAAACTTCTGTCAAAGCTTTGTTCATCCCTCTTCTCTTCCATTCATTCTCTACTTATTTCACTCTAACTTACATACCAAAGTTGTGACCTAAATCTGCTTGGAAGGAGTGAGAACATTGGGTGTTCTCTCATTTTCGGTTCTTTCCTCACCTTTTTGGAGTATAGAGTCACCTCTTGAAGTTGCAACCTAAATATGCTTGGAAGGAGTGAGAAAAGCAGGTGTTCTATCATTTTCAGCTCTTTCTCTACCTTTTTGGAGTATATAGAGTCAACTCCAAAAGAAGAAACACATACTTTCCAGGTAATGAAGTGATTTCATCTTGAAAGTTTTGTTTGTATTAAGTAGATATGCTTTTGTATCACACTTTGTCTATATGTTTGTTAAAAGAGATAGGGAAGAGGGAGAGATTGAGGTAGATGATATATAAAACTACAAGACAATTTTTGATTTTTTTTTCTTTACTAGTATAGGAGGGATAGATAGAGGAAGGGAAAGAGAGAGAGAGAGAGAGAGAGAGAGAGAGAGAGAGAGAGAGAGAGAGAGAGAGAGAGAAAGAGAGAGAGAGAGAGAGATTATTTCAAACTACTATGTTGTTTTCTATTTGAGGGGATGAGTGAGGGAGAGAGAGACATAAAATAGTCATCTTTTTCTTCAGTAGTATAGGAGGGATAGATATAGGAAGGGAAAGAGAGAGAGAGAGAGAGAGAGAGAGAGAGAGAGAGAGATTATATTTGTTGCTATGTTTTTTTATCTATTTGAGGGGATGAGTGAGGGAGAGAGATAGAAAATAGTCGTTTTCTTCTTTCCTAGTATAGGAGGGGTAGATAGAGGAAGGGAAAAGAGAGACAAAGGTTATATTTCAAACTGCTATGTTTTCTTTTGTTGAGGGGATGATTGAGGGAGAGAGATGGAGATTCTATTTCAAACTACTAGGTTTTAGAAGTATTTGAGAAAGAAGGAAGAAAAAGAGATCCTAATAAAAGAGTTTTGGAAGGGAGAGAGAGAATGATATGATATTGATAATGTTTTCTTTGTTTGTGGAGAAACAGAGTAGGAAGAGAGCATATCATAACTAAGTATTTCAAAAAAAATTTATGTTTATTTGTGTGATGGGTGCCTTGCAAGACAGACTGAGAGAGAGAAGTATTCTATGTTTTTTGTAATAATATTTTGCTTGTTTTTGTGAGAGGTTTAGTGAAAGGAGAGAGGGAAGGAGGGGGAGGGGGAGAGAGACGCAAAGAGAGAGAGAGAGAGAGAGAGAGAGAGAGAGAGAGAGAGAAAGAGAGACTTGCAAAGAAAGAGAGAGAGAGAAATAGAGAAAGAGAGAATAGAAGACATAAATTCGGAGGGTCGTTAAGAGTAGAAAGAGCTAATTTTAATCGTATGGTACAGGGGCAAAAACTATGGAAGTAGAAAATGATAGATACAGAAGTATTTTACAATCTGTTGTATTGAAGAATGTTAAGGATGAGCATGGGGAATGGATTCCTCATCTCTACAAGAAATATTCTTAGATCACAATACAACCCACTAATCGTGGATGCTATAAAGTGGGTCAGAAGGATGTAATGGACATCTCCAAACATTGGAAGGGAAGGATCTTAGATTTTGAAAATTTTCCTGGCAGTAACATAGTGACACAAGTATAAATTCAGCATGTCTTTACCCATGCAAACATATATGTGCATCCGAATGAAGGACTTCCATATTGTAGGCCCAATTGTAAGTTTTTCAAAGTGTACTAGTACTTCATTTGATTTTTAGAGTATTTGCATTTATTTGGGGACATTGACACTACTGTCTTATGCCTTGTATTTGTTTTACAGGCTTATATCCATCTACTTACAAAGAGTGGGAGCCTGCATCATGCGTAACTGGGGTGTTGCATGTCCTCCATGTTGAGATTGAGCGTCTTTAGTATGAAGGTCACACACCATCATAATTAAAAAAGGACGAGATCTTCTTCTATGACTCAATTTTCATTGTGCCAGATGAAGAAGGAAAGTATGGTAGATTAGAATCTCTTCCCTTGCCTCTTTTGATAGTCCAGAATGGACGCTTCCAAGCATGGAGATAAGTGAATCATATAGAAATAGAATGTTTAATTATGTGGGAAATGCTATGAAGCCAACTACTGGTGGAAGAAATGCTAGGTTGAGCTAGTTTCTTCCATTTCCATGCTTTGTTGATTTCTTTGCAAGTTGTAGGCAATTAAGGAAAACAAAGATTACTTACACTTGCAAGAGCTTAGAAATGGACTCATTATCTGAGCTATTTGACAATGGATGGACAACAAGAACATGTCATGCCGAAGATTTAGTACAATGTCGATTGAACACTTCAGATGTGACATTTCGGTGAGCAAATCTTACAGTTCTTGTTTGTATAAAAAATGATCAGGATACTATGTATTATTAGATCCCAAATTTTGCAGGTATTTCATTGGAAGGCAAAATCTCTACATGACTTTCACATATAGAAGGTTTAGAGATGGAATAACCTTCAATGGGAAGCAATGAATGATGATTTGCATGATGGGACTCATAGTTCTATTGTCAAGGTATCAATTTATTGGCAAGGACATCCTGATCTAATGTTGGAATTGAAAGAGGAGTGGACCATGCGATTTATCAGGGAAGAATTACAGTTGGCAATAGCAAGCCCTCCCCAAGACTATTATTTTAGACTTGATAATCGCAAAGTTAAATATAGGGATGAGACAAGTATGCTTTGTAAGAATTGTTGCCCCCCCCATACTCTAGAGATAGTAGAGACATGATGGCAGGTATTTCATATGATATCCAGTTTCTTGGATCCTTAGTGCTTCAGCAATGCACTTGGCAATGAGGCATTGCTACCTGTATGAACAGAAATCATATATAATACAAAGTGTTATTTCATTTGTTATTAAGATTTTTTAAAATTAAATATGCACCTCAAGATTGATGGCTCTCTATGGTCTATGAATGATAAAGCGATAAATATTTGTAATTTTAAATTAAAGTAACTATTTGTATATTTGTATTGTGCAAGACAGAGTGTGTGTGATCTCGAGATAGATAGCAAATAGAGTGTGCAAGAGAGAGAGAGAGACAGAGACAGAGACAGAACAACACAAAGCAACTATAGACATGCTTGGTAGACGCGCAAAATAGCGGGCGCGTCTATAGGCGTTGCTTTAGTAGAGAAATTACGGGCGCGTCTACACGCGCGTTTAAAAGCTCGTCTATTTGTGCATAAATCACCGCGTCTATTTGCACGTCTGACCTGAGAAAATACGGGCCCGTTTAACATCCCGTTTATTAGCGCATCTATTTGCGCGTGTATTAGGGCATTTATTTGCGCATTTACACTGAGAATCAGATGCGCATTTAGACGCGTAAATAGCCACGCTCCAGAGAATACAGAAAGTGAGATTTTGGTGTACATCATTGCTTTCCAAACATTGCCCATGATTACCAAAGCACATAATTTTTTGCAAGCCCACATATATAAGAATTAAGTGAGATGAGGAGAATGAGACAATATGTAAAATAGTTTTGTCAATATCAATTGTGGGGCTACGGTTCAATCTCATCCTCAATGAGATCAACCCTTGCCAAACTATCTACTTCAAAATCCAAACAAGTGTTTAGATCTACAAATACATTCAACCCACTACTACTTGTGCCACTCATGTGCTCATCGAAATGAGCATCTCCAATGGTAGGCTCGTCCTCACGGGTAATGGCCTCAATATCTATATCTCCTATCTCATGATCATCCTCCTCTCTTGTATCACGGTCATCATCACGCCCATGGCCATGATCATCCTCCATACGCTCCATATTAGTAAATGTACTATACATCACTTTAGAACGTGGCATAATAGGTATGACATGCCACCATCTATTATTATCCACCATTGGTTGATAGACAACCTAATTCAAACACAAATACAATCATGTTACTTTTCTTGCATCAAATATTTAAAAGCGAGTATTTTTATGTGTGTGCATAGTACCTGTTCACATTGTTGCGGTAGTACTAGTGTGTCCTTCCTACTTTGCCAAAACTTTGTGGAGTCAATAGTTACAAAGCCACTTGCATGGCGTTTGATTGTTGGATTAGGGCCTCTTTCCACCACGTCCTTAAACCACTTTACATACAAAACATACACAAAGAAGCGTCGAAAGTCAAGCATAATGATATCTTGGATTATGCCACAATAATCATCCATGGCTCCATTGGCTCCCTCAAAGCTAGCAATGACGCCGCAATCTTGTGTTTTTCTCTTATCATCAATCTGTTGTGTTCGAAAATGCTTGCCCTCACACCATATAGCATTGAACATAGTGCACTACACCAAGAAAAAATTCAATTAAATAAGCAATCTAAATTATAAAAAGCTCCTAACTTATGCATAACATTCTATATACCGACCTTGCTCATGCATCCCCTAGCATACTCCCATTCTTCCATTGTGATATGCATCCCCTCATCTTTCTCTGCTTTCTCCATTTCATCAAGTAGCCAATCCACATGAATATCCTTTGGAAGTGCTCTTAGATACTGAGGGTATGGCACACAAGATCCGTGGTGTGTACGAAAGAGGGCCCTTTCTTCTTGTCTTCTTGCCTTTGCATCCTCGTATCTTGTTACCCATCTTTTCATCACATCACTATTAAGCACGCAAAAGAGGTTGATACTATTATGAAACTCCATGTCTATTACTTTGTTGCGTCCTTTTCCTTGAGGCATAATAGAGGTCATCCTTAGGTCTTCATCATCTCTCCATAGTCGTGGGAAAGAGCTATCCACATCAACAAGAAACTCAGAAATATATACAAGTGACTCTTATACCAACCAACCCTCGGCCATGCTACCTTCGGGTCTTGCATTTTGTCTCACGAAGCCCTTCAAGGTCTTCATGAAGCGCTCGAGGAAGAACAACCATCGTGCATGTATAGTACCGCATATAGCAATCTCATCCACCAAATGTACTATGAGATGTAGTTGGCTTGTGAGAATAGAACGTGGAAATGTCTCCTCCACTAAACAAACTGCCTCCACTGACATAACTCGAGCATTCTCAAGCATGGTGGGATCTATTTCCTTTGAGCTCACATACCTCACAAGCTCGCCCATCTTGTAAATACAATCTTTCACGTCCTTTGATGCACTACGTGAAATGCTAGTAGGTAGTATGAACTAAACCCGCGAGGAGGTGGTTGATTAGTTGCTTATAGCTATTCACTCACAAATTTGAAAGGAAAAAGATATTGTGCATATAAAATACTTACTTGGAGCATCTTGTGCCAATCATGAGATTTCAAGCCATATAATTACTCTACACCTCTTTTCTTGCTCTTTGTAAAGGCTCCCTTCAAACACCTCATGCATCCAGTGGGAGTACGAATTGTAGTAATAGCACGCTTCACCGTCGCCATCTCTAGCTTTGATAACATCCACGGTGCACGAGGTAAAAAAAATGCCCATTTGGTCTCTCTTGAGGCCAAGCTTCACGCATCCTCCCTGTGGTACGTAGATCATCCCTTATGCCTGCCGAATCTCGTGTCCCATTCAAATGCTCCCAAATGGTAGATGCCACATTCTTGAAGATATGCATGGGATCAAGCAGGTGATTGATCTTGAGGTGGGACCAATATGGTAAACGATAAAAGATGGAGTATCTAAACAAAATAAAGTGTTAGCGTGCAATCTTTACTTTCAACCAATATAGCCAATCTTTACTTCCAGCCAATAGTTACAAACCCTTACCGGCTCATGCCAAGTGGTGGAGGAGTCGTGGAACCATCCCAAATTCTCATCCAATCTCCCGCGGTAAGTGATTGTGGGAGGACTTCATTCCAAGGGGCAACATATCTAGGATGATCAGGTGGGAAAAATCGATGGTGATTCTCATAGATGACCTTATTCAATGCGTCTGCCTGTGAGGCAACTAGCGAAGGACCACAAACAGGACATGCATGGTAACCCGATGTAGTGAGACTTGAACAATAGATGCAATTAAGAGTGGAAGGTGGGTTTAGGGTGCCACGTCCTTTGCCTATTCATAATTAAAAAATGCAATGCTTACTTGAACACTCGCCATAGCCTGGGAAGTCATGCATCGTCCACATCAAGACTGCTTTGCAGTTGAAGTCTCGTGACGAGGGAGGCCTGCTCACATCATGCACCTCGATACCTCTCCAAAGTATCTCTAGCTCATCAATCAAAGGCTCCAAATAAACATCAGGGTTTTTGACTTTATGTTTCCCTGGAATTAGAAGGGATAGCATGACATGTCCTTTCTTAATAGCCATAGAGGGTGGAAGATTGTAATTCACCAATACCACTGGCCATACATTGTAAGACATGCTTTTGAGACCAAATGGGTTCACACCGTCCATACCCAATCCAAGTCTCAAGCTCCTAGGTTCTTTCTTGAAGCTTGGCCATGTGTCTTCAATATGCTTCCACGTAGGAGAGTCTGCGGGAGTTCTCCACTTGCCATCGGTTGATCGATGGGAGGAATGCCATGACATGAGCTCTGCAATAGATTTGCACTTGAACATATGTTGGATGCAAGGGATTATGGGAAAATGTCGCAATACCTTACGAGGCACGTCCAAGGTTTTGAGATCTGCTCTATATCTTGCCTCTCCACAAGTAGGACACTCTCTTGCATCCTTATGTAGTCCACGAAACAAAACGCAATCATTGACACATGCATGGATGCGCTTGTAATCTAATCCTCCAAGAGAGGTCACATGTTGCCTTGCCATATCTCTTGAGGTAGGTAATTTATTCTCCCTTGGAAGCATTTTACACAATAGCCTGCACGTGAAGACCATAAATGAGGAAAAGCATTCGAGTAATTGACCCACTAGCATAATTCACAATGTTTGCAAAATCGACTTTAAAGCTTACTTGAGTAATGCATTCAAACTTGCATTGCTCCATCCATATATGGTTTGCAAGTTTAGTAACTCAAGGGAGGCACGTAGAACAGAGAATGTGCACCCCTCAAACAGTGGAGTTGATGCTGCGGTAAAAAGATCATCTTGCTCCATGCTATTATCCCTCCCTTGATGGACATATAAATCCCGCACTATATCATCAAACACCTCCTCCTCCACAGCTTCATGAGGTAATGGCGGAGGGCTACTATCACCATCACTCCATGCATCTGTAACGGTCCCTCCTGAAGATCCCACCTCATATCGCCGACGCTTTGCCTCCTCACGACGGGCATAGGGTAACATGCGTAGGTGTGGCACTGCATCCTATATCAAATTAAAACGGGATCATAACTCAAACATATGAACACCCATAGGTATCTCAATCAACCTTAACTTACAAACCCTTACCCTGTTTACGGTCACATCCCATTCTCCATACTTTGAGATATGATTGAGTGTAATCCTGCATGCATGATACATGTTTCCTTGACATCGATCACACACACATTTGAACTTTTGCTCCAACCAGATTTTGCGATGGTGGATACAGAGGGATTCATCCTCACTGGAGCTACTTGTTGAAGATGGAGACATCCTACAAACAAACAACCCACCAAATTTGCTCTTGTTCAAATGTTTAATTTAAACTCTGTGTTGTGTCTATTGCCGCATCTATAGTTGCGTCTAACATCGTGTCTAACGACGTGTCTAAACGTGCGTCTACTCTGTGTATTTAGACGTGCCTATAGACGCACTAGTAGACGCGACTATATATGTGGCTTTTAAACCTGCTTTTCGGTGCGCCGCTCGCTTTGCTTTTCTTTACATTACTTAAACTTCGCGCGCGGCTTCCTTCCTTCTTTATTAGCAGATCCATAGATTTGAAGCTTAAGAGAGAGCCTCCCATACTTACTTCCAAGCTTTCACTCGAGAAAGGGACTGTACCTACACTTACTTCTAAGCTTAAAGGAGAGGAGGACAAACAAGGAGAAGAAGCAAGTTTGAAAAAGAAAGAAGAACCTTCCATACCTTTATCCAAGTAAGTCTTTTTGTAGTTGATCTTGTTTGGAAGTTTGCTCTCTCCAGTTTTGTACTTTCTAGGTATGAGTGTCACATTTTTGTGTCGGGCGCAACGTCCTTTTCGACTTTTTAGAAATCTCATCTATCGGAGCGCGTCTATAGGTGCGTCTCAGGGCGCGTCTAAAAGTGCATCTACAGGTGCATCTAACCACGCGTCTGGCTTGTTGCAGACACACACAGACGCGTCTATAGATGCTTTGTTAGACGCTCTGTTAGACGCACTGTTAAATGCTCAGTTAGGCGCTTTGTTAAACGCTCTGTTAGATGCTCTGTTAGACGCGTCTATAGATGTGCAAATTAGACGGGTCTATAGACGCGCTCTGACAGTAAGCCTCTCTTTTCTTCCCCTTTCTTCTCAGCTCATCAGTAATAGATTTTTTTCCTTTTTTCTAGTTCAACATGTGGCCAGGAAGCGCTTCTAGCTCACCTGATCCCCGGGAATCTATTTGGAAGGACTTATATAACCTTTTAGGGCACCCTCCTAGTCCTGCGGAGTTATACGGGTATATGACGGGTACTCTAAACACTCCCCAGGAGTCGGTACTATAGACTCCAAGCCACCCCACACCACCTGAGATCACCCCAGTGGAGTCATCACAGCCGTCTTATGCCCCTTCCCCCGTACCGTCTTATGCCCCTTCCCCCATGCCGTCTTATGTCCCTTCTGCCATCCCGTCTTATGCCCCTTTCCCCATGCCGTCAGGAGGTCCTTCTGTCTCGGCGAGCCGTCGACGTACTCCCCAGCCATCGAGACTCGGTTCTCCAGCTATGAGTGGTCAGCATAGTCCCATGCAGTCCCCAGCTATGAGTGGCCAGCGTACGAGCTCGACATGACAGGGTAGCAGGCGTAGTAGCAGGGAGAGCGGTGGGGGATGCATGGCACAATGCTTTGGGCCATGTCGCTGTGAGGAGGATGATGATTCAGATGATTTAGACATGCCTCTGGGTGATGGTACGATTTATTATGACATCACTCATATAGGAGGCATCTTGATGGATGCGCGGGGGAAGGACATCATGGCCTTCATGCGCTCTGTAATTGCTAACAATTACAGAGATTGCTTTATCCACTATAAAGACCACCAAATCCTAACTGTTGAAATGTGCAATGTCCAATTGTTGGGATATTGTGTTGGTACCCTAGAGGGGTATGTTTGTGGGAATTATGGTAGCCACACAAGAGGATGTGGACTACATGAATGGATGTGGGACATTGGTCACCACAAGATGGATGTGGATCAGAGGATGCCACACAGTAGGCTTATGCCTTGAGACTCTCTATATAAGAGGTCTATCATTGAATTGTTTATCAAGCATTGGAATACATTGTTGAGTGTTGCCTGCGTTGTTGTCTCCCTGTTATGGATTTTCTTGTATGGTTCAATCCTCCATGATTGTTACACTAATCTCATGTAGCCCTAGGCTTAGTGGCGGTCTCATTCAGTTTCTTATCATGGTATCAGAGCTAGTAGTCCACAAGCTTAGGCAGATTAGTGTGTTTTCTTTCATGTCTTTTGTATAGAGAAAAATAATGGCAACACTCTATCATTAGGGAGAGTTTTGTGTGAGATTATGCCTTTGATGGATTTGGAGTAGCCCATGAAAGAGCCAGGTTTGAATTGAAGTTTTCTACTATGAGAAAAGAAGACTGATGCAAGTTATTGCTGCAAAAGATGTTGCTGCTTATGGAAGATGCAAAAGAAGATTGTTGCTAGGAGGAGATTGCATTGCTTAAAGAACATTTTGCAAAGTTTGAAGAAGAGAAGGACACGCTGGTCGGAGAAAAAGAACAGGTCTTGAAGCAAATGAAGGACTTCGAGAGGAAGACGGAAGAGCTACAGGAGGAGCTTCTTATGCTACGGGAGCAAAGAAAGTGCCTCGAAGGAAAAAAACTGGAGGTCATAGTGAAGATTGAAGCTGCCCAAGGAGGAAGCTACTGTCATCATTGAGTTTCAGCAACGAAGCTGCATAGCCCATTCCGGAGAGATTATACGACTTGATATCGGAGTGCATCTTGTATCGATTCACAACAGCAGCAGAAAGTAGCCGAAGCAACACAAGGAGCTGCATCAAATCTTTCTCGACATGGTTGTGCTTGTAGAAGCCCAGGGAGAGCAGCTGAACGACATTCAACATCACAAGAACAAGTGACAATCTGTAGAAAAGAGGAACGAAGGCAGCAGCGCCGACCAAAGTGTAAGCCGAGCAAAGAGCGAAATAGACACCATCTTGCAGGGAGGTAGAGTTGTTGATAGTATCCCACCAGCTACTGTCGAGGAGCTACCGAGGAGCCATGGATGGGGAAATGCAGGCGCCCTTCTACATTGCAGGAGGGAGCTCCTTGCACAGATCTTGCAAGAAAGAAGTAAAGAGAAGTGTACGCTATGAGAAAGGCACTGAAGAAGGGTCGCTGAAGAAGAGCATAACCGCAGATTGAAGGAGAACTCGACATGACGGCACGAGAGCAGCTGCAGCAGGAAAAATATTGATGGTAGACGATGACAAACATGGAGCCAAAGTCCTTAGGGTTGGAACCCTACCTATTACAACCACATGCACATTATCCTTACTTTATGCACCTTAAAAATCCCTTTTGTACAAGAAATTTTTTCTTACGCCTTGAAAAATTGGCGCAGCATTGTCTTGTATGGCAAATCATGGATATGTTGTACTATGACCGAGATTACTGTGGGTGCCCTGCCCTTGCATTGGCATAAAATGGATGTAATTTTCTTTCACCCATGTTTATGAGGGTCCTCTGCCCGAGCCCACGGGTGCTCAAAAAGATATTTGATTGTGGTGTGCAGGAGTAGTGTACATCGATGATGCACTACTTGGGTTGGTTCCTTCTCCTTGACACATGAAGTGTCTAAAAAGCACTTGGGTGTCCCGCCCGCACAGCATGGTGTGTAAAGTGGATGATAAGGTGTTTAGGTTGCTAGACACATGCAGACACATTTGTTGAACACTCCAATTCGTCATTGAGGGGGAGTGTTGAGATAGTGAGTTTGGCAATGCCAAATCATTGGGGGTGAGAGGTGAGATGGTCACATATGATTGTACATTGAGTAGGAGTGTTGAAATGTGCAATGTCCAATTGTTGGGATATTGTGTTGGTACCCTAGAGGGGTATGTTTGTGGGAATTATGGTAGCCACACAAGAGGATGTGGACTACATGAATGGATGTGGGACATTGGTCACCACAAGATGGATGTGGATCAGAGGATGCCACACAGTAGGCTTATGCCTTGAGACTCTCTATATAAGAGGTCTATCATTGTATTGTTTATCAAGCATTGGAATACATTGTTGAGTGTTGCCTACGTTGTTGTCTCCCTGTTATGGATTTTCTTGTATGGTTCAATCCTCCATGATTGTTACACTAATCTCATGTAGCCCTAGGCTTTAGTGGCGGTCTCATTCAGTTTCTTATCACTAACCCCCCCAATCGCCAGTTCACAGATAAATGGGGGAAGTCAAAGATTGTTACGATACTTATCAATAAAAGATCTTCGCTTAAGAGGCAGGCACTAGCGGAGCTTGCCAGCAGGTCAACCACCAAGGGGCCCGCCCCACACCGCTCACAAGTGTGAGTGGAAGAAGGCAATGAAGTCAGCGAGGGAGGACCCCAGTCTGCAGCACGTGGAGGCACGGAGGATCCAGATGGAGGAATATGGAAGCGCGCATTTTGGAGCAGGGAGTGTTGAATCATGGGAGGCCCAATTTGTAAGTATCGATCTCAAATTATATTGCTTATGTAGTTTATTAGGAGGTTGGCTGTTTCTTTGTACTAATCCCTCCACAAAGTGTGTCGCGGTCATGGAGCTTGAGACCGTGGGCAGATACCCTACTCCAGTGGAGACAGCCTACCACCGCCACCATCGCAGAGGAGATACATGGAGGCACTTCTATGATGACGGGTTGATTACTGAGGAGCAGTATACCCGAGCTACTGGAGCGGCCCCCCAGGTATTTGAAAGTAATTAAATAATGTCAAAATTATAAGTAACGATTTGATTTTTCATACATTGATATATGTTGTCCCTTGTTTACAGGCCCATGCACAAGACGACGAGGAAGACGAGGAAGGAGGCACAAAAGGGAGCGCAGAAGGGAGCGTGGAAGGCAACGAGGATTAGTCGTAGAAGTAGTGCTAGCTACTCTTTTTTGTACTTAAAGCCACTGGCTTGGCTTCGTGCCTCTTGTATATAGGCTCCTCTTATTTTTTGTACTTGAAGCCACATGACATGGCTTAGCTTCCTTATTTTTTGTACTTGAAGCCACATGACGTGGCTTAGCTTCGTGCTATATGTATATACAAGCACTTTTTGAGCTTTTAATTTTATTGCGTTTTGGAGTTATAATATTTTATTTGGAATTGTAATTAAAATGTGGTTGGCTGTAAGAATTGAATTACAGAATGTGGATATGGGATTCTTGTAACTATATAGCGTACACAACATACACAGTATTCTGTAAAAATTTAAAAAAAAAAAAAGCGTGTCTATCCGTGCGTTTAAAAATGCATTTATATTCACGTCTGTCTGTTCGACTTGCATCTATATGTGCATCTATAAACACGTTTATAAGCGCGTCTATTTATGCATCTAACTGCGCGTCTATACGCACGTGAGTCTGATATATAGACGTGCAATTAGACGCGGGTCTCCAGACGTGCAAATAGACGCGCCCGCACTACAAGGCATAGGCCATTTTCCGACGGAAATACCGACGCTTTTTACATTAAAAATTTTTTTTTTCACGGGCGCAAAGGTCACTATAAAAGTCGTTAAAATCGTCGGAAAAGGAGCGTCGCTATAAACCGTCGCTATATAGCGACGCTGTTAATCGTCGCTACATAGCGACGATGCAAACGTCGCTATATAGCGACGATGCAAACGTCGCTATATAGCGACTCTGATAATTGTCGCTATATAGCGACACTGGTAAACGTCGCTATATAGCGACGATTAACAGAAGTTAAAAAAAAGGGTTAGTGGGGCTAAACAGGGCTTCCTTTTAGCCCCACTAACCCTTTTTTTTTTTTGTAATTACAAAAGAAAGTTTTTTATAACAAAATTTCCCTTGCTTGCAGGGTGATACAAAATTGTTCTTGTGAACGATGAGGAAGAAATGCATATACATATACAACTGTGTTTGAAACAAAATTACCCTGTGAAAGGGCGATACAAAATTGCTCTAACGAGCGGATATACAAAATGCTACTACCACTACTAATCCGAATCCGAATCCGAATCGTCTTGTTGGGCTGTTCCCTAGTCCTCGGCACCTGCATCTTCTCCCTCGTCCCCGACACCTGCGTCTTCTCCCTTGTCCTCGGCACCTGCGTCCGATCCTTGCCCCTGTTGATTGCTCGTCTCTGATGATGGGACGCTTGAGCTTTGACCCTAAGAGTGAACCATATAAATCGAAAATTAGATTGGAACTTAAATTAAAAAGTGAGATTACAAGTAGGAGTAAACTTATACCGTGCGAGCAGCCACCTCAACCCAATCGACTGTCGCTCCCATTGCCTCTTGCTCAATGAACCACGGCTTGGTTCCTATCCGAAATGCGCGCCGTCTCTGCATCCGTAGGAAGACGACCCATCGTAGCTTGCTGTGGATCCAATTTACGAGAGTTAGAGTTAGCTAAAGTGCATGTAATATGTAAGTAAAACAAATAGAACAATACATTAAATGGAAAGAAGTAAACTTACCACGGTTGCCTCGAACGCATACCGTCCGCCTGCACCAAAGTGCGAAGTACCTACGACGTCCAGCCGTCTCTTCGTAGCCCTCCTCTGACCCTCGAACATTTCGGGATGGTCCCTATATTGCTTCTTGAAGTACTTCCAATCAGCTTTGTCTGCCTAGCTGGGTTTAGCCAACCCCTTTGTAATGGAAGTACGCATGGTTGATCTGCGATGCTTTAGGACCAAACCCATGCGCTCGAGCATATAACTGTTATTAAACTCCACATTTGGCGGATTAGGATATCTTTGTTTTAACTCATCGATCACCGCCTGCTTCTTTTGGGCATCTTGATACCGCCAATCGATATTTATGCCGCTCTTGAAGTGATGACTCATCAACCGCCTCATGGCGGCCATCACTGCTTTGCCCTTTTTGTCTTCTATTATCTCTCCGGCAAATGTGATTTGATAGGAGAGATCCCCTGATGAGTAAGGGGAACTGATGGTAGCAGAGTCTGAAGGAGTGGAAGCTGCGCGACCGCTTCCGGATCGAGGAGTAGCTGTGGGAGTAGGAGAGGGAAAGGGACCTGACTGATACTGTGTCTCCGGACCAAGTGGAGACCTAAAGGAGCGTGAGTGTGCTGACTCGTCTACATCTCCTGAGTCAGCACAACATGAGCCGCCCATCCTACTCTTCCTTCCCTTGCGGGAGGCATGCGCAGGTGATGATCCCGCGGTCGAAGGGGCGCGAGGGGATGGCTGGGCTGTACGTCCACCCGTCGGTGTAGGGGAAGGAATTGCGGAGGTCCTCTGAGAGAGCAGAGAGAAGAATCTCGCTGCCTCCTCATCGCTCATCTGCGCTACAAACTCGTCGGGAGTCCCAACAAAGCCATGCGCGGCTAGCAAAGGAGTCCCCTGAGGGGTAGTCGCAGTGCTACGTGGAAGAGGGGTAGTCACAGTGCTAGGATCGAGAGGAGTCGGACCAGGGGTAGTCCTCGGGGTAGTCGCCTGAGAGGAATCAAAGTCCTCTGGAGCATATAGATCATGAGCTCTCCTCCTGCGAGGCTGTCCGTACTCGTCCGATGAGCGACGTGATCCCATGTCTAACATAGACACAAACACGAAAACAGAAAACAAATAAACAAACATGAGCATTCTCATAGGCATAGGCATAGGCAAGAAGAAAGAAGAGGGAAAGGAAAGAAGAGGGAAAGGAAAGAGGGAAAGAAGAGGGAAAGATAAGAGGGAAAGAAGATGTAAAGGAAAGAAAAGAATGAGAATGAGGAAATAGAGAATGAGAGAAGGGGGAAATAGAGAAGGGGAAAGAGATGAGGGAAAATAGAGAAGGAGAGAAGGGGGAAATGAGAGAAGGGGGAAATAGAGTGGGAAATAGAGAATGAGCTTATGCAGAAATAGAGAATCAGCTTATGCTTCTCTCATTCTCTATTTCCGCATAAGCTCACGCATAAGCATGAGCTTATGCGGAAACTTAAGCATAAGCTCATGCACATGCATGAGCATAAGCTTGAGAAGGATGAGTTTCCGCATGCTTATGCTCATGCGGAAAAAGAGAAGGAGCTTATGCAGAAAAAGAGAAGGAGAGAAGCATAAGCTTCTCTCATTCTCTATTTCCACATAAGCTCCTTCTCTTTTTCCGCATGAGCTTATGCTTATGCTCATGGGTGAGCATGAGCTTATGCTCATGTTTCCGCATATGCGGAAATAGAGAAGGAGAGAAGCATAAGCTTCTCTCATTCTCTATTTCCGCATATGCTCACGCAAAAGAGAAAGAGAAAGAGCTTATGCGGAAAAAGAGAAAGAGCTTATGCGGAAACTCATTCTCTATTTCCACATAAGCTCCTTCTCTTTTTCCGCATGAGCTTATGCTTATGCTCATGGGTGAGCATGAGCTTATGCTCATGTTTTCGCATATGCAGAAATAGAGAAGGAGAGAAGCATAAGCTTCTCTCATTCTCTATTTCCGCATATGCTCACGCAAAAGAGAAAGAGAAAGAGCTTATGCGGAAAAAGAGAAAGAGCTTATGCGGAAACTCATTCTCTATTTCTGCATAAGCTCCTTCTCTTTTTCCGCACGAGCTTATGCTTATGCTCATGGGTGAGCATGAGCTTATGCTCATGTTTCCGCATATGCGGAAATAGAGAAGGACAGAAGCATAAGCTTCTCTCGTTCTCTATTTCCACATATGCTCACGCAAAAGAGAAAGACAAGAGCTTATGCGGAAAAAGAGAAAGAGCTTATGCGGAAACTCATTCTCTATTTCCGCATAAGCTCCTTCGCTTTTTCCGCATGAGCTTATGCTTATGCTCATGGGTGAGCATGAGCTTATGCTCATGTTTCCGCATATGCTCACGCAAAAGAGAAAGAGAAAGAGCTTATGCGGAAAAAGAGAAAGAGCTTATGCGGAAACTCATTCTCTATTTCTGCATAAGCTCCTTCTCTTTTTCCGCATGAGCTTATGCGGATGCTCATGGGTGAGCATAAGCTTATGCTCATGTTTTGGCATATGCGGAAATAGAGAAGGAGATTCTCTATTTCCGCATATGCTCATGCAAAAGAGAAAGAGAAAGAGCTTATGCGGAAACTCATTCTCTATTTCCGCATAAGCTTCTTCTCTTTTTCCGCATGAGCTTATGTGGATGCTCATGGGTGAGCATAAGCTTATGCTCATGTTTCGGCATATGCGGAAATAGAGAATGAGAGAAGCATAAGCTTCTCTCATTCTCTATTTCCGCATATGCGGAAAGAGAGAAGGAGCTTATGCGGAAAAAGAGAATGAGAGAAGCATAAGCTTCTCTCATTCTCTATTTCCCCATAAGCTCTTGCGGTTTACGCATAAGCTCATGCTCATGCATGAGCATAAGCTCATGCATGAGCATAAGCTCATGCTTATGCTCATGCGGATATAGAGAAGGAGCTTATGCGGAAAGAGAGAAGGAGCTCATGCGGAAAGAGAGAAGGAGCTTATGCTCATGCGGAAATAGAGAAGGAGCTTATGCAGAAACTTACGCATAAGCTCATGCTTATGCTCATGCGGATATAGAGAAGGAGCTTATGCGGAAAGAGAGAAGGAGCTCATGCGGAAAGAGAGAAGGAGCTTATGCTCATGCGGAAATAGAGAAGGAGCTTATGCGGAAAAAGAGAATGAGAGAAGCATAAGCTTCTCTCATTCTCTATTTCCGCATAAGCTTATGCGGAAACTTGCGCATAAGCTCATGCTCATGCATGAGCATAAGCATGAGCTTATGCTTATGCTTATGCTTAAGCATAAGCATAAGCTTATAAGCTCATGCTTTTGCTCATGCGGAAATAGAGAAGGAGCTTATGCGGAATGAGAGAAGGAGCTTATGCGGAAAAAGAGAATGAGAGAAGCATAAGCTTCTCTCATTCTCTATTTCCGCATAAGCTTATGCGGAAACTTACGCATAAGCTCATGCTCATGAATGAGCATAAGCATAAGCTTATGCTTATGCTCATGCGGAAAAAGAGAAGGAGCTTATGCGGAAAAAGAGAATGAGAGAAGCATATGCTTCTCTCATTCTCTATTTCCGCATAAGCTTATGCGGAAACTTACGCATAAGCTCATGCTCATGCATGAGCATAAGCATGAGCTTATGCTTATGCTTATGCATAAGCATAAGCATAAGCTCATGCTTATGCTCATGCGGATATAGAGAAGGAGCTTATGCGGAAAGAGAGAAGGAGCTCATGCGGAAAGAGAGAAGGAGCTTATGCTCATGCGGAAATAGAGAAGGAGCTTATGCGGAAAAAGAGAATGAGAGAAGCAAGAGAATGAGAGAAGCATAAGCTTCTCTCATTCTCTATTTCCGCATAAGCTTATGCGGAAACTTGCGCATAAGCTCATGCTCATGTGGAAATAGAGAAGGAGCTTATGCGGAATGAGAGAAGGAGCTTATGCGGAAAATGAGAATGAGAGAAGTGAGAGTGCTCTCAACGGAAGCAAGAACGGAAGAAGGAGAGAGAGAGACAGAGAGCCACACAAGTTTGGTGGGTGCAGAACCACCCTAATCTTCTTTTTCATTCATTTATATATGTGTTTGAGTATTGTACATAACTGGGGTTAAGGCACAGTGACCTTTAACCCCCACAACCTCCCACTTAAAGGACAATGTGCCTTTAAGGGAGAACAACCAGTGAGCATACTATCCAATGCCCATCAATACACGACAATACTCAAACCGCTGACTAGGTAGACTCTTCGTCAGCATATCTACAGGGTTATCATCTGTATGAACCTTGACAAGCTCTATGCGCTTATCCTCAAGTACCTCCCTGATGAAATGGTACCTGACCTCAATGTGTTTGGTCTTTGCATGAAAGACTGGATTCCGTGCTAGCTGAATAGCACTCATGGAATCACTATGCAATGTCGGTACACCTGTATGAATCCCCAAATCTCCCACTAGCCGATCAAGCCATATAGCCTCCTTGCAACCCTCTGTGGCTGCAACATACTCAGCCTCTGTGGTAGACAAAGCCACGCACTTCTGTGCACGAGACATCCACGACACTGCACCACCTACAAAGGTGAACACATAACCAGAAATGGATCTCCTACTATCCACATGCCCTGCATAGTCTGAATCTGTGTACCCAAGTACACGCATGTCTCCTTTACCAAAGCAAATGCACATCTCCTTGGTACCCTTCATGTACCTCATGATGCACTTAACTGCCTCCCAATGCCTCTTTCCTGGATTAGCCATATACCGGCTAACAACTCCCACTGCAAATGCAATGTCTGGTCTAGTAGCTATCATAGCATACATAAGATTCCCAACTGCTGATGCATAAGGAACCTTGGCCATCATGGCCCTCTCCTCATCTGATTTGGGACTATCTGTATGACTCAGTTTCACATATGGAGGCAATGGAGTACTCACTGCCTTCCCCCCCTCCATATTGAAACGCTGTAATACTTTTGTAACATACTCTTTTTGGGAAAGCCAAAGGAGTTTCCTACTCCGATCACGCGTGATGCGCATACCAAGAATATGACCTGCAAATCCCAAATCCTTCATATCAAAGGCCTCATGCAACTTGGCCTTTAATGCATCTAGCTCATAAGTATTCTTGCTAGCCAATAGCATATCATCCACATATAGTGCCAGGATTATCAGGCTACTATCCTTAGCCCTTTTAGTGTAGAGGCAGTGATCCATTTCACTCCTTCTAAAACCCTGGGACCGAATGAAAGCATCAAACTTCTGATACCATTCTCTAGGTGCTTGCTTAAGACCATAGAGACTCTTTTTTAGCTTGCAAACTAAATGCTCTTTGCCCTTTTCTTCAAAGCCTTCCGGCTGCTCCATGTAGATGTCCTCATGCAAATCCCCATGCAAGAAAGCTGTCTTGACATCCATTTGCATAAGCTCCATATCCTCTACTGCCACTAGTCCAAGCATGCATCTAAGTGTGGTCATCTTCACAACCGGAGAGAATATCTCATCAAAGTCCACACCCTTCTCTTGCTTGAACCCTTTAGCAACCAAACGGGCCTTGTATCTAGGCACATCATCACCTGTGACCTTCATTTTGTAGACCCATTTACATGGCAATGCTTTCTTTCCATGTGGCAAAGAAACCAAGTCCCAAGTCTTATTCTTCATAAGTGAACTCATCTCTGATTGCATAGCATACTCCCACTTGCGTTGATCCTCACGCATCATAGCCTCTCTGTAGCAAGAAGGCTCCCCGCAATCAGTAAGCATCACATAGTCTACCCCTGGAACAGACCTATCAGGCGGTCTAGACACTCTAGATGATCTTCTCAAAGGCATTTCAGCTTGCTGTCCCACCTGCATATCAGCCACATTTGGCTCATCATTTCCACCAATAGATGATCCATCATCTACCCTTGATTGTATACCTGTGGGAGTACTTGGTGGCACCATTTCTTGCACACTTGGTGCATGGACAGCTTGCTGTCTGTCAACATGTGTAGGTGGATTCACATCCTGGAAAGTTATTTTTCTCATTTCCACATCCCTCATGGGTGCCTTATGCATCTTTTTCTCATTGAAGACCACATCATGGCTGCGTATGATCTTCTTTGCTTCTGGATCCCAGAGACGATAGCCCATCTCTCCACTTTCACCATAACCCAGAAAGATGCATTTCCTAGACTTAGGATCTAGCTTCTTTCGAAGCTCTTTTGGCACATGTGCATATGCCTCACACCCAAATATACGCAAATGAGAGTAAGAGGGCTTCTTGCCACTCCATGCCTCTTCAGGAATACCACCATCCAAACTCTTACTAGGTGATCTATTGATCACATGCACTGCAGTCTTCATTGCCTCAGCCCAAAAACCACTAGAAAGACTTGCATTGGAAAGCATGCATTGCAACCTTTCTTGAATGGTACGGTTCATCTTTTCTGCAACTGGATTTTGCTCTGGAGTACGAGGGGATGTAAGCTCCCTCTTAATCCCACGAGTATCACAGAAATGCTGAAAGTCATGAGAGAGATACTCTCCACCATTGTCAGTCCGTAGGCATTTAAGCGTTCTACCTGACTGATTCTCAACCAAGGCCAGCCATTTCTGAAATACCTGGAACACATCACTCTTCCGAGCTATAGCATAAGCCCACACTTTCCTAGTTGCATCATCAATGAATGTCACATAGTATTCAGCCCCGCCTAATGACCGTGTAGGCATGGGACCACATACGTCTGAATGCACCAAATCAAGCATTTCAAACTCTTTCTTTCCCCTTCTTTTATGGGCTGATTTAGTCTGCTTCCCATAGAGACAATGCTCACAAAATTCAAAATCAGAGAAACTCAAATGCGGTACATAACCCAAACGGCATAAGAGTTTCATTCCATTCTGGCTCATGTGCCCCAACCTGCAATGCCACAAAGAAGTGCTTGGCTACTCGGTTATTGCAACAACATGATCAAATACCCCTGATACATGTAAGGGATACAAAGTCCCACACTTGGCACCCCTGGCCAAAAGCATAGAGCCCTTTTGAATTTTCCAACTTTGAAAGCCAAAAGTGGTGTGAAAACCAGCATCATCTAGCTGACCCACTGAAATAAGACTCTTGGTCAGCTTAGGCACATGTCTCACATGTTTCAAAACAAATGTAGACCCATTTGCAAAAGAAAACTTTATGTCACCTGCTCCCACTATGTCACATGCATAGTCATTTCCAAGATGCACACAACCTGTCTTTCCACTATCATAAGTGGAGAACCATTCCCTATGGGGAGTAACATGGAATGAAGCACCAGAATCCAAAATCCAATCCTGGGAATATGCATCATCTGAAGTGGTAAGCAACTCTGCAGATAAACTAGACATGAAGAGAACATCATTGTCACTATCACGTGTGACTACATTGATCTCCTCGATCTTCACTTTTCCTTTGTCCTCCCTTGGACTCTCTTCCTTTTGATTTGCACCCCAATTTGCATTCTTTTTCTTATCCTTTTGCTCTCTTTTCAGCTTGTAGCAATCCTTTTTCATATGGCCCTTCTTGCCACAATGGTAACACTCAATGTTCCATGCCCTGGATTTGCTACGAGAATTCCCTCTTTCTTGGGACTTCCCCCTGAACTGTGATCTGCCCCTTTGCACATTTAAGGCTGCATCCTGCTTGTTGCCATCCATAGACTTCCGTCTAATCTCCTCGGCCAACAAGCTACCCACAACATCATCAAATTTCAGTACTCCACCAGGTGCAGAGTTACTGACAGCTGTACGGAAGGTATCCCATGAGGATGGCAATGAACATAAGAGAAATATTGCCTTAGTCTCCGCATCAAAATTCATTTTCTGAGCCTGAAGCTGGCTGAAAATAATATTGAATTCATTCAAGTGAGAAGCAATGGAGACCCCTTCCTTCATCTGCAGCTCAAACAACCTCTTCATGAGGTAAACTTTATTAGAGGCAGTTTCCTTCTCATAAGTGGCACACAGTTTCTTCCACAAATCTTCCGTAGTCTGCTCATTTACTACTGTGAAATAAACTGACTCTGCAAGATGAAGTCTAATAGTAGACTTTGCTAATGCATCCAACTCATTCCAATCATCCTCAGACATATTTGCAGGCTTAGCTTCAATCCCTGCCAAGGGTTTAATCTGCTTCTTTTGAATAAGCACATCCCTTATTTGTTCTTTCCACAAAGAAAAGTTTGTCCCATCAAACTTTTTAATGCTGAAAAACTCCTTTTCAGGCATGGAAGAGGATGCCATGATGCAAATAAAGCAAAATCCCAAATGCTAGTGCCTGCAAGAGAGAATCACACCAAATACCAGGTGCACCCAAATGTGTATGCCACAATAGAGTGAAATATCACCAAAATTCAAAGCTCAAAGCATCAAAAGATGCATTTGACTCATGTGCATATACTATGCATCCATATGAGCAAATCTAACCCAAAAGAAAATGCCAGTAAGTGCCAAATGACTCAAGCATAAACACTGTCCACTGGCATATGCATCAATAATGTCTCATCCAAGAGAGCATAGCACTATCAGTGCATCACCAACAATGTGTCAAAGCTGTCCCTCAGCATAAAATAGCATCCATGTGCAAAGCGTCCATAAAAAATAGCATCCCACAAGGCAATTTGGGCCTATCAGCGCATCCAACAAGGACCGCAATGCATCCAAATGGCCTATAAATCATCCACTGCAACCCAATGCATACCACGAATGAGCGCACACTGCTCAAACTGCAACCAGAGTGATCTGCATAAGGTATGCTCAAGAAATCATAGTCCCACGGTAATGAGCGCTACTGAAAATAGGACCTGAGAAATGGGAGTCAACACTTATCGGAAAATAGGACCTGAGAAATGGGAGTCAACACTGAGAAATGGGAGTCAACACTTACCTGAAAATAGGACCTGAGAAATAGGACCTGAGAAATCGGAATCAGCAAGAAAATCTGCAAATATCTCTCTTCTGCCAGAACTCCAAAATCCCAACCGATGAGTGAGAAATGGGAGTCAACACTTATCCACTGCCATGTGGCATAAATCTAAGGTTTCAAAACCTTAGTATGAAAAATGCATAACAGAGAGACGAAATCGAATACACAGAGATCTATAACTCTGAAAATCCTCCACCGAATCATGCAAGAACTGATAGGTAGGGGTTTTTGGGCGTCCGGAACGCAATGGGACAGACGGTTTTGGAAACCGTGGTCTCAATCACTGGGTCCAACACACGGACTGAAAAACGTTTTTGGAAACAGAGCTATCTGTAAACTCCACCAGAGTGCGAATGATGAGCAACATAGAAGTTTTAGGACCTCCTGAGTCCACCGTAACTAACAGATCTGCAAATGGTTGCTCCAAACTTGAGTTCCAACACCCGGGCAGAAAACGCAGGAACTGACACATTGAGTCAGAAATCCACTGAAATGATCCCAGATTCAAGAATGAAGGTGTTTCCAAGCTCCTGAAGTAATGTGGACACCAAAAGCAAGCAATAGTTGCCTCTACAAGTCAATATGGAGTCTCTGTCATCGAACGGAACAGGGAAAAGCGCAAAAAACGACTTTTTCTTTGAAAGCTCTTAACAGGCTCTCAAAACCACTTCGCAAAGCCAAAGTGACTTTTCCAAATGTTCCTCCAAGGTCTCTGCACACTCGGATGCAAGTAAAGTCACCCACAAAGCTTCCCACAAAGCTTCTCCTTCCTCCCACAGAGCTGCTGAGCTTCAAGCATTCACGCACGCTCAGCTAGATCACCCGGGCTCTGATACCAGTTGAGAGTGTTCTCAACGAAAGCAAGAACGAAAGAAGGAGAGAGAGAGACAGAGAGCCACACAAGTTTGGTGGGTGCAGAACCATCCTAATCTTCTTTTTCATTCATTTATATATGTGTTTGAGTATTATACATAACTGGGGTTAAGGCACAGTGACCTTTAACCCCCACAAGAAGCATAAGCTTCTCTCATTCTCTATTTCCGCATAAGCTTATGCGGAAACTTACGCATAAGCTCATGCTCATGAATGAGCATAAGCATGAGCTTATGCTTATGCTTATGCTTATGCTTATGCATAAGCATAAGCATAAGCTCATGCTTATGCTCATGCGGAAAAAGAGAAGGAGCTTATGCGGAAAAAGAGAATGAGAGAAGCATATGCTTCTCTCATTCTATATTTCCGCATAAGCTCTTGCGGAAACTTACGCATAAGCTCATGCTCATGAATGAGCATAAGCATGAGCTTATGCTTATGCTTATGCATAAGCATAAGCATAAGCTCATGCTTATGCTCATGCGGAAAAAGAGAAGGAGCTTATGCGGAAAAAGAGAATGAGAGAAGCATAAGCTTCTCTCATTCTCTATTTCCGCATAAGCTTATGCGGAAACTTGCGCATAAGCTCATGCTCATGCATGAGCATAAGCATAAGCATAAGCATAAGCTCATGCTTATGCTCATGCGAAAATAGAGAAGGAGCTTATGCGGAAAGAGAGAAGGAGCTTATGCGGAAAAAGAGAATGAGAGAAGCATAAGCTTCTCTCATTCTCTATTTCCGCATAAGCTCTTGCGGAAACTTACGCATAAGCTCATGCTCATGAATGAGCATAAGCATGAGCTTATGCTTATGCTCATGCGGAAAAAGAGGAGGAGCTTATGCGGAAAAAGAGAATGAGAGAAGCATAAGCTTCTCTCATTCTCTATTTCCGCATAAGCTTATGCGGAAAAAGAGCTTATGCGAATGAGAGAAGGGGGAAATAGAGAAGGGGGAATGAGAGAAGCATAAGCATAAGAGAATAAGAGGGAAAGGAAATAGAGAATAAGGGGGAAAGGAAAGAGAGAAGGGAAAAGAGAGAGGGGGAAAGAGAGAAGGGGGAAAGAGAGAATAAGAGAAGAGGGAAAAAAGAGAAGGGGGAAAAATGAGAAAAAGAGAAGGGGGAAGAGAGGGTTCCTACGCCCATCATTGCAGCTAGCGCTTAAGGCGCTAGCTGCAGGCCAATGCAAATAACAAAAAGCTTAAATGGAAAGAAGAGGAAGCACTTACCTGTAAAAGTATGTCTTGCTCGGTGTAGTGGACTGGGCCCACAAAAGAGAGAGTATGTCCCGCTCGGTGTAGTGGACTGGCCCTACAAAAGAGAGAAAACAACCCATTTTTTCAAATAAGATGTTAGTGGAAAGAGGAGATCACAAAAGCAACTTCTTGAAAGGAGACAAGGAAAGAGAAGATTGAGGAGACAAGGAAAGGAGGAGATTGAGGAGAAGAGAAGGAAGAGAAGGAAGAGAAATACAGGAAGAAGAGGTGAGTTTCTTTCTTTCTTTCTTGAAATTTCGTTTTTTGTTTGAATCCTTTCTAATCAAGCATGAAAACTAGTTTAAAACTTTAGCAATACAAGTAGAAACACTCACAAAACCAAAGCTAACAAACAAACAACCTACATTGTTGAAAGAAACTCACCTTTTGAAGAACTTTCTTTCTGGAAACCAAAGAGGGAAAAAGGAGAGAGAGGGTGCACAAGAGGTAGGAGAAGGGTGAGGAGTGGGAAATAGAGTAGGAGGTTGCTTGGAATAGATGGGAGGTCAGTGAAAATAGGTGGGAGGAGATTTTGGGGAGCTTACTTGAGAGATTAGGAAAGCTTTGAGCAAAACGCCGTGGGTTTCGGCGTTTCGGGTTTTAACCCACAGCGTCGCTATATAGCGACGATTTTAATTTAAAACGTCGCTATATAGCGACGCTTTAAATTAAAATCGTCGCTATATAGCGACGGAACATAGCGTCGCTATATAGCGACGCTTACTGTTTATTTTTTGGTGTGGCCTCTTATGAAGCTCAAACATGCTATGCCTATAATTGTCAATATCTCCTCCTACTACATAGCCTTACTATATAGGATTTTTTGTTTCAATCCTTACTATATAGCGACGTCATTCTTTTTATATAGCCTCAAGAGAAGCTCAAATTAAACATGCTATGCTCATAATTGTGTACATCTCCTCTTCATGCTTATGTTTTGGTTTTATAAGTGTAGATGGAAGGGACGAGTGGAAGCTCATCCGATGATGCGCCAACGCCCGGGAGCACGAAGTGGCTTACGGAGAGGTTATATTGTCATTGCACTCATTGCAAGCGAGAAGTACGACATCAACGTCGTATTATCATGCGCCACTTACGGATGTATGGGGAGGAGCCGGAACCAGTACCCCCTGTTGGTGTTGCACATGTTGATGGATCATCGGTAAGTCAAAGCTATTTAAGTTCGCAATCTTATTGTATACCCGGAATTAGAAGATCTTCTATTTACACGAATGAGCTTATGACAGGATGACGAGGGTGACGAGGGTACACATATACCTTCTCACTTTCAACAAGACTATAGTCTCCCGGATGATGACGAGGGTATGGTCGACATGATGGATTCCATTTTTAGGGGCACTACATCCCACGTACACGTGATGTCAGAGTCTGAGGTGAAAATGCGAGAGTTGCAATCAACACAATTGTACGAGGGTGCCAAGATGTCTAAACTACGTGCTTGTCTCTCAATCTTGAATCTACAAGTACAGTATGGGTGGTCGGATACAAGTGTCTCGGCCTTAATGAGGTTAGCCCTTGCATTAATTTGATTAACTCATTATTTGGATATTGTTTGTTTTGAGAATCATCATTTGGATAGTGTCTTTGTCATAGGTTGCTCCAAAAGATGTTGCCTGCACCAAATACCATGCCCGCATCAAGAGATGAAGCGAAAAAGATGCTAACAATGGTGGGTATGGATTATGATACCATCCATGCTTGCCGTAATGATTGTATTCTCTTTCGTCGTGAGCATGGAGATTTGGCTAGTTGTCCAAAGTGTGGGGAAAAACGATATAGAGATGACTTGCAGGGTGAGAGGATACCGGTAAAGGTCTTAAGACACTTTCCCATCATTGCAAGAATACAACACATGTTTCGATGCAAATCCATAGCGGAGTTGATGACATGGCATGCATCTCATCGGTCCACTGATCACACATTGAGGATTCCCACAGATTGTGCGGCTTGGAAGCACATAGATAATCAGTGGCCGGACTTTGCGAGAGAGCCACGCAACTTACATCTTGGGCTAGCCATGGACGGCGTGAATCCTTTCGGGTTACGCCCGACATCTTGGTCGACATGGCCCATAGTCATGGTGAATTACAATATCCCACCATGGCTAACAATAAAAAAGGGACACCTCATGCTTGCACTACTTGTGCCAGGAAAGTACAAGGCAAAAAACATGGACGTGTACATGGCACCTTTGATAGAGGAGTTACAGATATTATGGAGAGGAGTGCACGTCTTTGATATTTCCAGAGCTCCTAGGCATACCAATGATATTTTAGTCAGGGGTATCTTGATGTGGACCATGCATGACTACCCAGGATATGGAGAGTGCGCAGGTACGTGGTTATGTCTTTACATGTACAATGAGGGATTATGCTTTTTTTACTCTCTTTTGCACGCATGTCTTGTACTAACATATTCATGCACGCGTGTAGGGCTTGTTACAAGTGGGTACCATGCTTGTCCTGTTTGTGGACCCGCTCTGAAATCGCTTGCACGTTACTCCAAACACATGAGGAAAAATGTTTATGAAGGTCATGCTCGATACCTTCCGCTCGACCATCTCGCACGTGGAGGTCAGCTTGATCCACCACCATCATATTTGAAAGCAAGTGATTGGATTCAAGCTTGGAGGGAGAATGGAGAGGAACCTCCTCCTGGTATGAAGAGGCTATCGATCTTTCACGAGCTTCCTTATTGGGGTCAGTTACAAATCAATCATCTCTTGGATCCCATGCATATCTTTAAGAATGTGGGGGCTATCATTTGGGCACACTTGGTTGGTTCCAAGGACTCGAGAGGAGTGCGAGAAGACTTGCGTGCTATGAATAGGATGTCTCGTTTGTGGCCCCAAGTGCATGCTTCAGGAAAAGTTGTCCTCCCGAAAGCAACGTGGATCCTCTCTACGAGGGAGGAGGCAGCGATCAAGGCAGACATTGCCTCTTTTCAAACACCGACAAGGTACATGCGTTGCTTGAAAGGAGCATTTTCAAAGGACAATAAGCTTAGTGGCCTCAAGTCCCATGATTGGCACAAGGTCTTACAGGTATTCTAAGTAGAATTAGTGTACCGATAATAGTGATGCATTAGCGTAATTATTATTATGTTATATTGTTGACATGATTTCATTGTTGCTTTGATAGTTCATCCTTCCAATTACAATAAAAGGGTGCTTACAAGAAGATGTTAGAAATGCTATATTCAAGATCTGTGGTATTGTGAGGTATGCTTACTATCAATTCGCATTATGTATTTTCTTCATGGACATGTGAAATAGGTGGATATCTCAAATATCTTACATATGCATGGACATGTGAAATAGGTGGATATCTCAAAAAGAGATCTCTATATCGAGCATCGAGAAGGCTAGGGTGGAATCCATCGAAGCCGTATGCTTGCTTGAGAAGCACTTTCCCTCAAGCATTATGACAACTCAAGTCCACTTGCTTGTGCACATAGTTGATGAGGTGGCTATAGCAGGTACCGTTCATAATCGATGGATGTTTTTTCTCGAGCGGTTTATGAAAACTTTAAAGGGGTTTGTAAGACAAAGAGCAAGACCAGAAGCAAGCATGGCAGAGGGATGGCTTGTGCAAGAGTCATTAGTATATATCACAGAGTTTCTTGCATCCACGGATCCTGATATGCCGCAAGCTTGGCACAACAAGGATGATGATCGCATCATTGGCGAGGTCCCCCAAGGAAAAGGGATTGAAAGAAAGATGAGCGAAGAGCAAATGGAGAAATTCAATAAGTTTTGTATCCTCAATAGCCCTGAGATGCAGAAGTGGATTGAGAGATATGAAGTGGCCAAAGCAGAAAGAATAAATGCAAGGACGAGATTCAGAGTAATGTACAGGCGATCACAACCATATCCACGAGATCTGGCTCTTCTCCCTACTCACATGTCACTTGATTGGCTACAACTAGCTATACGTAAAGCCGAACGTGATGGAGAGACAATAAACGAGCGCGAGCGGGAGTTATCATCTGGATGTATGGTGCATGTAAGTTTCTTATCTCTTGATGTAATTAAGTAATTATTTGTGGCAATATATGCTATAAAATAGGTGCATGTTCATTGTTTTAATGATGCTCTTTTACAGTACAAAAAGTACAGTGCATTATGGTCATTTGGACGACATTTTCGCGTAGAACGCATCGATTCAAAGAGAGTCACGTATGATTGTGGAGTCATGGCTAACTTCACACAAGATAGCCGAGCAAGTGCTTCGGATACCAATCTTCTCTCCTCACAGTTGGATTATTGTGGAACCATATGCAACATCTATGAAATTGATTTCAGACGATTTACTATTTTCATTCTTGATGTAAAATGGTTTAGAACTACTTACAACGGTCCCCATGCGACTGCGAGAAAAGCTAGTAGCGGTCTCTTTGCAATAGACTCCACCAAACATTGGACCGATGAAAGTGATACTTTTGTTCTTCCCGAGCACTGTGAGCAGGTGCATACTAATGATTTAATTAGTCGAAGCTTTCATTTTTTAAGTCCATTGATATATATATAATTGACGACATTTGGCACGTGATTTTTCATCTTCAATATAGGTGGTTTTTCATCCGGATCGTTCTGATCCAAGATGGTGGTACGTGATCCAAGTTGCACCACGAAGTAAGCAGATTTTTGAAGATCGAGATGTGGATATGGAGATGCCACTACCAATGCCGGATCCAATTGATGAATCTAGCGAAGAAGATGTAGATCACCATATGAGGCAAGAGGAAGATGCCCATAATGAGATCGCACGGGAGGAGGATGGAGATCACGATATTGACGAGGAAGACAACAATCGTCAAGATCAATCACCACACTTAAGCTTAATTGAAGAAGATGATCAAATACTTTTAGGTGAACGTACGATGCTAGAGTACGATGATGATATAGGAGATCAACTCGGTATAGAGTTGGAGATAGACTTGCTTGGCGCCTTAGACTTGGCTCAAGATGAAACAGTTGATGTAAATGCTCTTATTTAATTTGATTTTTCTCATCTCAAACTTGGACATGAATATAGGAGCTTCAAAGGCTTGATGTACATGCTCTCATTTTTTAATTCTCTATGAGCTCAAACATGTATGAAAATTTAAAAAATTTTGTCATTGGAAGAAAATAAATTTTAAGGCTAAAAAAAAAAAAAAACCTCTCTGTAAAACGTCGCTATAATATAGTGTCTCAGTGTCGCTATATAGCGACCTTTAAAAGTCACTATATAGCGACTTTTACTAACGTCGCTATATAGCGGCGCTTAGTAAAAGTTGCTATATAGCGATGATTTACGACACCCGATTTTTATACCGACGATTAATGCTAAGCGGGCGCTAATCGTCGGTACGTAAACGTCGCAATAGGATGCGTGTGTAGTAGTGCCGTAAGTTTTTTATTTAGTTCATGAAACGCGTCTGTGCATGCGTCTATGGGTGCTTTGTCTTGTTGTGAGAGAGAGAAGTTGAGAAACTAATTGATCGTAAAAAATGAAACACGATGCACGTATAATTTCAAAGCGTAAGTTCTAGCAACAATCAACCGAAAAAGAAAGCGAATATGATAGAAGCCAAAGACATAGCAAAGGTCAACACCACGACATTGATTTAATGGTTACAACAAGCTTGAATAGAATCCATCCTAAGTTATATTATCTCAAACTAGGGATATAACAAAGACAATGAGCTCCAATTTGTGTAACTATCAGAAACTATCCACTATAAAAGATGCGTACATCAATAAGAACAAGAATTTGAAAGTTGAATTTAAAAATTCATCAAAATGCTCCAAAGGCGTTGAGTAGAATACCCAAAGGCATTCTAAATTAATTTGAAATATTGTAAATTCTTTGTTATCATTGAGTAGAATACCCAAATGCATACATTATGAATGTAAAGTCGTATGTGATAAATGCAAAGCCCAAGGAAGGGAACATTCCTTGGTTATAATTTTTTATGGAGAGGAAGCATGCCAACTTGCCCACCACAAAAGCATGTGGATATGTATTGAATGCAAAATGCCAACCTATAACTAATACAAAAACGTTTACTCTCATTTGTATTTGTATATTTGACCTTAATTTCTTACAATTGCAATCTTTGTAAAATCAATTCCACATGTATTTTGAAGCTTCGATGAATATGTGGAGAGCAAGTTATAAAGCAAGTACTACTATGGCATTCAACTTGCTTCACAAAAAGGACTAGATGAATTAAAGAAAAGAACAACACTAGTAATACAACATTTATAGAATTTTAGCACAATATATGCTGTGTTCTTGATGGATATACTAATTTATAAATTTTGAATTTCTTGAAATTCGAGTAGGACAAAAGTCCATGATAGGAAAAAAGCATCCAAATTTAAAAAACACTCATTCTCGGACAATGCAAGGATTAGAGTGTTTTTATTTTAAGGGTTCCAGCAAGAGTCCACCAAGAGTAGACCACCTTGTTTTCAATTGAACTTAGTTAGTAATGGGAGTCTTCAATGATGTGTGAGACCTATTACAAAAACGCGGGATGAGGACGGCAACGGAATGAAATTCCAAGGCCATTGGTGACATCGACGACAGCCTGCAAGATTTTTCGTCATTATCAAACTTCCTGCACCTCTTTATATTCCCTATTGTTATCCATGTTTTCCACTTATCTTCTTTGCGCTTCTCTATCTTCCTGATCAATCCTAGCCCTCAATCTGCCAGCTGACGGCCTATGAATTCAGCATCGCCTCTTCGCTCTACAGTCTCCGACTATACCCATTCGCTGCCTATCCTTTTCTTATAGACGTCTTGATTCTATCGCCTTGCCTTACTGCCTCGTTTGCTCTTGCCAAGAGATCAAGGAGGCTTGCTAAGCAACCGGAAGAAGCGCTTGAGAGCTTGGAGTGGTGTACTCTTCGACGCCGTTTCAAAGCATCAAAACATTCCTCGGTTATCACTTCTGATTTGGACTCCGCCCAGAACTACCCATCTGCTCACTCACTCTCTTCAGAGCACCTCCAAGGTCCCCTAGCCTTGCAGCACCTTCATTTCAACCATGGCAGGAAATCCTGGGCCCCTCGGCCTGGCTAGCTTCGCCCTTACGACTTTCGTGCTCTCCTGTTACAATGCTGGGATCTTCGGCGTCCATACAAGCGACCCACTGAATGTGATCACAGGCCTGGCTTTGTTCTACGGCGGGCTAGCGCAGATCCTGGCAGGCATGTGGGAATTTGCAGGGGGCAACACGTTCGGAGCCACGGCCTTCACCTCCTACGGAGCCTTCTGGCTCTCGTTTGCAACCATTCTCATTCCCAGCTTCGGAATTATCGAAGCCTACAGCAACTCGCCGGATCCCGTGCTACTGCGGGCATTATCGATCTATTTACTAGCCTGGAGGATCTTCACCTTCGTGATGCTAGTGGCGTCATTGAGAACAACAGTGGGGCTGGTGCTGCTGTTCTTGACGCTAACGGTAACATTTGCGCTACTGACTGCGGCAGAATTCGGGAGCAGGAACGGCGGGTTGGGGTCGTATGGGGGGGTGCACAGGGCAGCAGGGTTCATGGGGATCATTACGGCAGCCATAGCCTGGTACAATGCTCTGGCGGGGCTGCTGGCTAGCCAGCTGAATCCTATCTTTAGGTTGCGTGTGGGCAGAATCAGAAGTCCTCTCTTCACACCTCCGACTCAACCTACTCAAAAGAAATGAAGCCCTTATTTTGCTTCATCTACCTGAATGACATATGGGCATCATTGCAATGTAACACTTCATAGTGTAGCATTGTACAAGAACTTTCTCATGCATTTGTGTAGAACCCAAATGCTATGATCCCATCACTAGATAAGTTTATGAAAGTCTGCATGAAGCTTGGTATCAGCCTAGACCAATCATTGTTGAGGATGAGTATATGCTAAAATTTATATGCTAAAATTATAGCAAGCTGGACCCTCAAGTAAAGTGATGTCAAGGCCATCACAACATGAGGAAAGTATTGATAGTGTGAGTCCATCGAGTGGTAGAATAAGGGGGAGCAAGCATGTGGATAGAGGGAAGCAAAAAGTTGAAGTTGAAGAGAGTGTTGAGGATGCAAATAGTGACGAAGGGAGTTATTTATCTCAAAAGATAAGGCTGTTATTGCACATCGCTTAACACTTTCCCTAAGCATTCGACCAAAGTTAGATAGTGGAATGATATATGGTCCCATTGCAAACCTGCACAGATAGACTTCATTCTACACCTATTTTGGCATTTAAAATTGCCTGGGGATCTCATTCATAGATCACTTCCAATGATGGAGCCTAGTGGAAGGAAGCAATGGAAATAGCTGTGCTATGCTTGTAGAGTTGTATACCACACTTTAAGCAAAAGATTGTGTAGTTCACAATGTTAACTACATTAGTTGGCAATATCATTTGATGTTGGATATTAGCAAGTCCATAGAACAAGGATTGTGCCTTGGAGCCAAATAGGCCCACGATGGTTGTAAAAGAATGAGGAAAGAGAGTGGTATAAATGGAATAGGGTTGGCCCTCCCTTCAAAAGGTGGCATGTATCAAAGGCTAAGTGGTTGACTTTGGTCTTCATTGTTGGATGCACAAGTTTGGAATACAAGCTCCCTCTTCTCTTCCACGAGTATTTTGGGTGTTCTCTTGTATTCTTTGTAGTGCCCTTGTGTTTGCCACTCTATCTCCCTTCATTCCCCTCTTCTCCTTCCCTTTCCCCCCTCTTCTCCTATCTCCCCTTTCCCTCCTCCTCTCATGGAAACACATTCAAACAATCCGAAGCCGCTTAAGTGACACTTGCGGATGGCTCATGCTTTGCATTGCTCTCACAAGGAGTAGCTTGGAATGGAGGCTCCATCGGCATTCCTTCAAGATCCCCATGACACATTAGTCACTATTGTAGACCACATCTTTGGCGCCGATGCCAGGGAGTTCAAGGTATGCTTTTGTATTGCACTTGCTTTCTCTCATCATCTACCCATTTCTCATTGCTTCAAGATTAACTAAGAGCATTGATAGTGGGGTTGTAGGAAATGAGTGAAGAAGTGTGGGTTTTGGAAGGTAAAAGAAGAAGTTATCATTTTTTGTTTGGATCATTTAGAGCTTGCTGTTGATGTACTTTAGCATTTAAAATTGATAGGAAGATAGTTTAGAGGATTGCTAAGGTGTGTGTGATAGCAAACTCCAACAAAAAAACCCAAAAGTGATGCTTGAAGTGATTTTCAAAGTGGTTTTGGAAGGAGAAATTGCCACTTTTTGCAAAACACCCCATTTGCCATTCAAATGTTGTTTTTTTTTGTTGTTTTTTCATTGAGTAGCTCTTGAGTAGGTAGACTAGGTAGTTTAGCATCCCCCTATCACAAAAAAACTTGAACAAAAACTTCAAAATCATCAAAAACCAGTTGGCAAAACTACAAGTTTCTATCCCATCGACTCGGTGCCGTAGGCCAGCTATCCCGTTGGTTGGTTCCATAGCCCCATGTCCTATCGATGAGACTGACATGTGTCAGCCACCTAACCTATCTACCAAATTTATGGTCTGACAAGAGGGTTGACCCAGTGCTATAGCCTACTATCCCTCCAACTGGTGCCATCCATCTATACCACCGATTCTGACCATCCTGCCAACTTGCTATTTGATGCTTTAGCTCTATCTTGTCAGGTTCGTGCTTTAGTTCTATCCCATCATGTCGATTCTTATCTCTATCTCGTTGGGTTGGTGATTTATCTCTATCCCACCAGGTTGGTGCTTTAGCTTTATCCTGAGAAAATTGGGACCTCGAGGCATCAAGAAATGATAAAATTTGCATGCAAATCGCATTGAAATAAACCCCATCAAAAGCCACAAGGGGCTACGTCTCCTTGACCTCGCATCAAGGCAAAGGGTCCCAAATGCTAGAGCAAAGGGGGGAGAGGAGTAACCTCAAAGGCCCTCAATCAAGACCATCCACCTCAAAAGCCCCTATGATTCCTTAGCAACAAAACATGGGAGATAATTCACCCAACAACTGCCCCTTATAAGCCTATGCCTACAAGGAACATGCCACTCCCTAGAGGACCTCCTCTAGTACAACTAATTGTTAGGCCCAAGTCACAATGCAAATGCCTAGTGGACTTAGATACTCCCATCCCAACCTTGTGCCATCAAATCCATGGAACCCTTCATCAGGACCACCAATGTATGAGATAGGGCCCACCATTCCACAACCTCCTCCTATATCACAAATGGCCCTTATGGATGAAGCTATGAGAATCCTAGTACAAGTGCTAGGAAGGGGGGATGCAACGCCACCTCCAACTATTCCAAGAAGGAATACCAACTCCTCAAGGAGCAAGCTTGTCACACAATCTCCAAGCTAATCACCAAGTTTGCAAGAGAAGGAGACCCAGTCTCCCATGTTGAGAGATTTGAACAAATCTATGAGACCTTTGGTGATATCAAGGATCTAGAAAAGGTCAAATCTTTTGACTTGAGTCTTGATGGTAAGGCTATACAATGGTTCAGAGCCTTAAACCCTGATGAGAAAATAAATTGGGACACAATGCGGAAATCTTTCATTCTGGGTTTGCTCGAGTGTGGTCCCAAGCAGAGCGTGTTGCCATTGCATCACTGGTTTTTCATCCTTTAAGAAAAAGCAAAAATAGTGTGGAGTGTTATGACCTATCACGAATCAGGAAATATCTGGAGCATTTTCTCTTTGTATGCAATAAAAGCTTTTAAGCCTTTTATTTCACCTTTGGATTTCTCGTTGAGTTCTTTTATAGGAGCCCATGTTGGATGCATTTCTTTGCTTAGGATTGAAGTTAAGAGAGAGTAAGGTTCTTCAGGTTCTCATTTTGTATCAAGAGAATAGTGTTGCCATTGCATCACTGGTTTTTCATCCTTTAAGAAAAAGCGAAAATAGTGTGGAGTGTTATGACCTATCACGGCATCACCACCTTTTTGTATGAAAGGTAGAATAAAGCTCTTCCAATCATACATCCTCTCAACCATTGAGCATATTGTTCCTTCCTTACGGCCACCAACTTGCCTCCCACATTTTCTTATCAAGTCATCCATTGTCTCCATGTCCTTGTGTTTTAGCTCTCTTGAAACTGTGCTGAATACCTGATCGATATCCTCATGTGTGTGCCCAACCAACAAAAACCCAACTTCAATCTCATTGAAGATTCTATGAGCGATTAGCATTGAGCAAAATGCAAAGAAGAGTACATTCTTATTCTCTCGTCCGTAATTGTCTGCTTGTACTCTCAAAGTTGCTGGCAGGTGACCTTTTTTTGCATGTACATTGTGAATTGCCTTCATAACAGATGTTACAACTTGATTGCTATCATGTAGATGCAAGGAATCAATCCATATGTCTGCAAAAAAGTTAAATCCGTGCACTAACACTCCACATAGATGTGTCTTTAAAAATTATTTGCCTTGTAGCTTAGGTGGAGTGTTAACGAATCAAGGTAATGTTGTTGTATTTTGATCCATACCATCTACAATAATGCACATGTACTCATTTGGGTGAGAAATAGCTTGCTCCTTCCAAAATGCATATTTTATTCTAGAATGTCGAACAAGTCCATGATGAAATTCTCTCTTTTTTTTGTAAGCTTCTTTTTGTTCTGGAGATGTTGCACTCTCAAGTGCTCGCTTTCGATCATCACAGTCATTGGACTTTGACATTTTTTGCCTCTTTGGGATTTTAACATGTCCAAATCTTTTTTTCCAAAGAGTATACAAAGCATGAAATGATGTTGGTGCATGCCCTCTTTGCCTCTGTGTTTCTCTAATAGAGTTAAATACTTCTTTTTTGGTCAAACCTATCGGAAGATGCATTTCTGATAGGTGGGGTTGCGGTAAAGCATTTTCATAAATGTAATCTTTCAAAATTGCTGTTGCTGCAACCGTTGAGGCTCTTGTTTTGGGCCTTCCTATGTTTCCATGAATGTTAAATTTAACTCCATACTTTGCTTTATTAGCCAAATTCCAATATGTGCCATGTGATAATCCTGTAATAATGCGATATGCATTATTGCATATATTTTTTCCATTTATAAGAGGCCTTATTTGCTGTTCTGAACTTCGCCTTCTCTTATCATTTACAAGAAAGCAAGACAATCTCGTGAGTAGGTATTCATTTCTTCTGCTTCCTTTCCTTTGCTAGACATGTTCTTTACAACCCTTGATGTCATGTAAGTTAATGGATCGCATACATGTACACTTGCAGCATGTAGATCGCATTGCTTTTAGCATAACATCTTCATTCATTACTCTTATTCTCTTTGGTTTCTTTTCTGGATCTGCCTGGACTCGTTGTCTTTTCATGCATTTGTATGTCCGTTTGGGGACCTTCTGTACATTATTATTTGGATTTGTGTAGTTCTCCTTGTAAGATTTATTTGTCACGTTGTTTTCATGAGATGTTGCATCCTTGATCTTATCACTTTGACAGTCAAATACTGAATATTCCTTTGTTGATGTCATCCTTGCTTTTGATACATTCATCAAACCATTTGTAACATTTACTATTTCACAATCTTTGCAAGTCAAATACCGAATAGTCCTTTGTTGATCTCATCCCTACTTTTGATACAATCATAGAACCACTTGTCACAATGGCATTAGAGTGTCCCGAATGATTTCAAATTCATCTATTCCTGAGAGAAAATCACTCATTGATGTACTTTCTATGGATTTCATAACTCCATAGTCAGTGGTGATAGAGTGTCCAGAATGAACTTCAAACTCATCTATTCCTGAGAGAACATCACTCATTGATGCACTTTCTATGGATTTCATAACTCCATAGTCTTGAAACTCCTCTACTCCAAAGAGAACATCACTCATTATACTATCATGCATGATTTCCATAATTTCATAGTTACTTGGTTTGACTCCAAGAACTTTATCAGTATCCATGAAGCCATCCATGCTTGAAAATATATCACTTTTGACATCTTTGCCCAAGTTCTCAATGTGCATGAACTCATCCACCTCGGATAAGGCATCACTTGTGAAATATTTTTTTTTCTCGGTACCAATGAACTCATCGACTTCTGATAAGACTTCAGTGCTATAGTTGAGTGCATTGGAATCATCCATCTCTGAAGGAATAGAGCTTGGTACATTGGCATATTCTTTCAATTCTTTGATGTTGTAGTATACATTATGTTTATCATTAAAAACTACATGCCGAGTCTTTCCAATCTTTAAAAATTGCATGCTCCATCTCAAATCCTTACCTACCTCATAGTAGGGACCATCCAATGACATTGAGTTATCATCCATACCATCATCAGTAGCTTTTTGAATTCCCATCTGCGCAAATGTCCAGTGTTCCACTTGTTCAAATCCCAAGACTTGACCTTCTGCTACATTCTTATTTGCAAATGATAACATTTGTAAAATATCTCCCACTCTAAAATCCAAAGATATGCACTTTGTATTCCTGATGACATGTGTTGGATAAGTCTCATCTCTGTCCAATGCAATAAATGCTTTGCTGGAAGTATTATAGGGCATAACATCTCCAAGGATTTCCATATCCCCACACTTATGCTTTAGCTCAACATGTGCACTAAGAATCCTTGATACAATAACCGCCACCTTATCTTCACCAAGTCTTCTAAAGTGACAAATAGAATTTGATTCACTTTCATGGATTGTAGCAAATGCAACTACTACTCTTTTGCAACATAGAATCACCTCCATCCTCGGAATAAATTTTGTAGCCATCTCCTTTGTGAGTTTCCTTTGCAAACAAGCTGTAACAACGATTATAAAGAACATTAATCTCTTCTCAATAATCTACTTTATTAATGATTTAAAAATCTGGATCTTGTTTAAAAATTTAATCAAACCCTAAACCAAGCACCCTAAATCCTAACCCCCAAACCCTAAACCCTAATTCGACTCTTGAAAACATAAACCCTAATTCCTAAACCCTAACTCATAATCCCTAATCCCTAAACCATAAATGTTAATCTTGACTCTCTAAACCCTCAACCCTAACCAATAACAACCCTAAACCCTATCTCCTAAACCCTAAACACTAAACCCTAAATCCTAAACCCTAAACCCTCAACCCTAACACCCAAATCCTAAACCCTAAACCCTAACCCCTTACCCCTAAACCCTAAACCCTAAACCCTAAATCTCAAACCCTAAACCCTAAACCCTAACTCTCAAACCCTAAACCCTAAACTCTAAACCCTAGCCCCGAAACCCTAAACCCTAAACCCTAACTCCCAAACCCTAAACCTTAAACCCTAACCCCCAAACCCTAAACCCTAAACCCTAAACCCTAAACCCTAAATCCTAAATGCTAAACCCTAACCCCCAAACCCTAAACCCTAAACCCTACCCTTTAAACCCTAAACCCAAACCACCAAACTTTAAATCCTAACCCCCAAACCCTGAACCCTAAACCCTAACCCTCAAACCTTGAACCCTAAACCCTAACTCCCAAACCTTAAACCCTACCTCCTGAACACTAAATCCAAACCACCAAACCCTAAACCCTATCTCACAAACCCTAAACCCTAACCCTAACTCACAAACCCCAATTCCTAACTCACAAACCCTAAACCCTAAACCCTAAACCCTAACTCACCAAACCCCAAACCCTAAACCCAAACCCAAACCACGAAATCCTAAACCTGAAATCCTATGAGTGTTTTCAGTAATATCATTTATTTAAGTAATAGTTTTAATTAGAATTCATAAGTAGTAGTGGAATTGATAGTTGGGAGGGTGGTATTGGGAGAAAGGGAGAGTGGGAAAGTGGAGAAAGGGAGTGTGGGAGGGTGGTAGTGGGAGAAAGGGAGAGTGGGAGAGGGAGTGGGAATGGGGGCGGTGGGGTTGGGGGTGGGAGGATGGGAGTGGGAGTGGAAGAGGGAGTGGGAATGGGGGAGGTGGGGGTGGGGGCGGGAGAATGGGAGTGGGAGTGGGAGAGGAAGTGGGAATGGGGGAGGTGGGGGTGGGGTGAGGGTGGGAGGATGGGAGTGGGAGTGGGAGGGGTGGGGAGTGGGAGTGGGAGGATGGGAGTGGGAGAGGGAGTGGGAATGGGGGAGGTGGGGGTGGGAGTGGGAGGGGTGAGGTGGGAGGATGGGAGTGGGAATGGGGGAGGTGGGGGTGGAAGTGGGAGGGGTGGGGTGGGAGGATGGGAGAGGGAGTGGGAATGGGGGAGGTGGGGGGGTGGGAAAATGGGCTTGGGAGTGGGAGACGGTGTGGGAGGATGGGAGTGGGAGGGGTGAGGTGGGAGGATAGGGGTGGGAGAATGGGAGTGGGAGTGGGAATGGGAGTGGGAATGGGGGGGGGAAGGGGTGGGAGAATGGGGGTGGGAGAATGAGAGTGGGAGTGGGAGTGGGAGAGGGAGTGGGAATGGGGGAGGTGGGGGTGGGGTGAGGGTGGGAGGATGGGAGTGGGAGTGGGAGGGGTGGGGTGGGAGGATAGGAGTGGGAGAGGGAGTGGGAATGGGGAAGGTGGAAGAATGGGCGTGGGCGTGGGAGTGGGAATGGGGGAGGTGGGGTGGGAGGATGGGGGTGGGAATGGGGATGGGCTGGGAGGATGAGAGTGGATGGGAGAGGGAGAGAAGATAATCTAATGGAGAGGCCAATGGAAGAGGAGATAATGATATAGAAGGACCAATGAGAGAGAAGCACTTAAAACCCTAGTTTTTCTTATATATACTCTCCTCTCATTGTTTCTCTCATTTCAACAAGGAAGAGCAAGAGGAGAAGCAAAAAGAGGAGGAAGAGCAAAAGCAAGCACAAGCATAGATCTCAACTCTTTTCTAGGTACTTTTTTTTAAATTTGTATTCTTTGAAATTTTATTATAGAGAGAGAACTTAGAGAGAGAAAAGTGAAGGAAAGACTTTTAGAGAGAGACTATAAGAGAGAGAGTCTTGCTGCCTCGACAGCAAAAGAGAGAGAGAGAGAGAAAGAGAGAGGGAGAGAGAGGAGAGACCTTGAGAGAGAGAGAGAAAGAGAGAGGAGAGACGTTTAGAGAGAGAGGGTGAGAGGTAAAAGAGAGAGAGAGGGGGGAGAGAGAGAGAGTGGGGAGAGAGAGAGAGAGAGAGAGAGAGAGGGGGGGAGAGAGAGAGTGGGGAGAGAGAGAGAGAGGGGGAGAAGGCCGCTGCCATGGCAGTGCGAGAGAGAGGGGGGAGAGAGAGAGTGGGGAGAGAGAGAGAGGGGAGGAGAGAGAGAGAGGGGGGGAGGCCGCTACTGCGGCAGCGCGAGAGAGAGAGAGGGGGAGAGAGAGAGGGGGGGAGAGAGAGAGAGAGAGAGAGGGGGGGAGGGGGGAGAGAGAGAGGCGGGGGAGGCCACTACCGCAGTAGCACGAGAGAGAGGGGGGAGAGAGAGAGTGGGAGGAGAGAGAGAGTTGGGGGCGGAGGCCGCTGTCGCGGCAGCACGAGAGAGAGGGGGGGGAGAGAGAGAGGGAGGGGAGGCCACTGCCACGGCAGTGCGAGAGAGAGAGGGGGGGAGAGAGAGAGAGGGGGGAGGCCGCTGCCGCCGCAGCGCGAGAGAGAGGGGGGGAAAGAGAGTGGGGGGGAGGGAGAGAGAGAGGGGGGGAGGCCGCTGCCGCGGTAGCACGAGAGAGAGGGGAGGAGAGAGAGGGGGGAGGCCGCCACTGCAGTAGCACGAGAGAGAGGGGGGGCGAGAGGGAGAGAGGGGGGGAGAGAGAGTGTGGGGAGAGAGAGAGAGAGGGGGGGAGAGAGAGAGAGAGAGAGAGGGGGGGAGGCCGCTGCCGCGGCAATGCGAGAGAGAGGGGGGGAGAGAGAGAGTCAGGGGGGGAGGCCGCTGCCTCGGCAGCACGAGAGAGAGAGGAGGGGAGAGAGAGAGAGAGGTGGGGGAGGGGGGAGAGAGAGAGAGGGGGGGAGGCCACTACCGCGACAGCAAAAGAGGTCGCTACCACAACAGCGCGAGAGAGAGGGGGGAGGCCGCTATCGTGGCAGTGCAAGAGGTCGCTGTCGCGACAGCATGAGAGAGAGGGGGGAGAGAGAGAGGGGGGGAGGCCGCTGCCACGACAGCATGAGAGAGAGGGGGGGGGAGAGAGACATGGGGAGAGAGAGAGAGGGGGGGGAGGCCGCTATCGCGGCAGCACGAGAGAGAGGGGAGGGAGAGAGAGAGAGAGGGGGGAGGCCATTGCCGCGGCAGCGCGAGAGAGAGAGAGGGGGCAGAGAGAGAGAGAGGGGGGAGAGAGAGAGAGAGAGGGGAGGGGGGAGAGAGAGAGAGGGGGGGGAGGCCGCTGCCGCAGTAGTGCAAGAGAGGGGGGGAGAGAGAGAGGGGGGGAGAGAGGAAGAGAGGGGGGGAGGCCGCTATCGCGGCAACACAAGAGAGAGGGGGGAGAGAGAGAGAGTGGGGAGAGAGAGAGAGAGGGGGGGAGAGAGAGAGAGAGAGGGGGGAGAGGCCGCTGCCATGGCAGCGCAAGAGAGAGAGGGGGGAGAGAGAGAGAGAGAGGGCCACTGTCGTGACAGCATGAGAGAGAGGGGGGGAGGCCGTTGCTGCGGCAGTGTGAGAGAGAGGGGGGAGGCCGCTACCACGTCAACGCGAGAGAGAGAGGGGGGAGGCTACTATCGCAGCAGCGCGAGAGAGAGGGGGGGAGAGAGAGAGTGGGGGGAGAGAGAGAGAGGGGGGGAGAGAGAGACAGAGAGAGAGGGGAGGCCGCTACCACAACAATGGGAGAGAGAGGGGGGGGAGAGAGAGAGGGGGGGAGGCTGCTACCACAGCAGCGAGAGAGAGAGGGGGGAGAGAGAGAGTGGGGAGAGAGAGAGAGGGGGGGCCGCTACCTTGAGAGAGAGGGGGGAGAGAGAGAGGGGCGCACTGCCACGGCAGCGTGCGAGAGAGAGAGGGGGGGAGAGAGAGAGTGGGGAGAGAGAGAGAGGGGGAGAGAGAGTGGGGAGTGCAAGTGAGAGAGAGAGAGAGAGAAAAGGAGAGGAGAGAGTGAGAGAGAGAGAGAGAGAGAGAGAGGGGAAATGAAGAGGAGGGGAGAGAGTAAATAAAGATGAGAGGAAACGTAGACTAGAGGGGAGAGGAAAGAGAGAGAGAGAAGAGAAAAAGAAAGGGAGAGGAGAGACGAGAGAGAGAGAAGCGAACTAGAGTGAGAGAAGAGAGACAAGAAGAAGAGAGAAGCGTACTAGCATGAGAGAGAGAGAAGAAGAAGAGAGCAGATGAGAGAGATTGATGAGAGATGGACGAGAGATGAAAATTTAGAGAGGGAGGGCACAAGAGAAAGTACGATCGAGATAGAAAATCTTACCAATGAGGAGAAATGAGTGGGCAACGATCAAGGAGAGATAAAGGAGAGATGTTTTGATGGAAGAATTTGGGAGCTATGATCAATGAGCCATATTAGAGGAGATTGGTGTGTGATTTAGTCGAAACTTAAACAAACAAAACTATAAACCTTGGTGTTTGAAAAGAGAAACGTGTGGAAACTTGAATTTCAAAATTTTTGCCTTTTTTTAAACTATGAATCCTTGTGTTTGAAAAGATAAACATGTGAAAACTTGAAAATTGTGATAAAAGACAACCTTGTGTTTGAAAAGACAAACGTGTGGAAACTTGAAAAGTGTGAAAAGACAAACGTGTGCGAAAAGAAAAACTTGTGAGAACTTGAATTTTAAAATTTCCTTTGTTTTTGAATTTAAAATGAGTTTCACTTCCATTTTCAATTTACTAGTTTAATTTTTCAATTAAATTTTCTGAAATATAGTTTACAAAAATGCATTTTGTTTTAGAATATAGAAAGTATAATTTTAATTTTATTACATTTTTAAAAATTTTAAAAGTAGTTTAACTTACATTCGTTATTATTACTTTAATTTATTTCTTTTTAGGGAGAATTAATATATTCTTCTAGGTAAATATGAAATTTTTAATTTTAAGTCTTATTTTCTTAATTTCACGTTATTTTTTCATAAACTTTAAGTTAAATTGAATTTATTTATATTTCAAAATTTGTGATTTTAAAATTTTAAGTCTTATTTTCTTAATTTTACTTTATTTTTTCATAAACTTTAAGTTAAATTGAATTTATTTATATTTCAAATTTTGTGATTTCAAACTGATAAGAATTTACTTTGTCAAAGTTTGAACTTCTTATGATTGTGAATTAAGTTAAATTAATTTGAATAAAAAAGAGTTTGGGGGTTTGGGTTTAAGGTTTGGGGATGAGGGTTTAGGGTTTCGGAGTCAGGGCTTAGGGTTTGGGATTAGGGATTAGGGGTTTACGGTTTAGGGTTTGGGTTTGAGGTTAGTGTTTAGGGCGTTAGTATTTGGGGGTTAGCGTTTAGGGTTTAGGGTTTAGGTTTTGGGATTCAGGGTTTAGGGATTAGGGTTTAGGATTTGGGGGTTAGGGTTTAGGGTTTGGGGGTTTTGGTTTAGGGTTTAGAGTTTTGAGGTTTGGGTTTAGGGTTTAGGTTTAGGGTTTTGAGGTTTGGGTTTAGGGTTTAGGGTTTTGGGGTTAGGTTTTAGGGTTTTAAGGTTTGGGAGTTTAGGGTTTAGGGTTTCGGGATTTGGGTTTAGGGTTTAGGGTTTAGGGTTTCGAGTCAAATTAAATTTGTATTTTTAATTATTTAAATTCAAATTGATTAAGATTTTAACTTCTTATTAATGTGAATGTTCAATTCTTATGAGTTGTAAGTAAATTAGTTTTTGAAAATATAAATTTTATCTTTTTCAAACTCGCAACCTGAGTGTATTAAAAAGAATAATGGAAAATAGATTATTTTTTGCTTTTAATTCGCAACCTAAGGATATTAAAAAGAACAATGGAAAAGAAATTATTTTTTTCTTTTCTTCGCTTGAACAGTTGGTGTAGTCTAGATTAGCATAGAGAAGGAGCTTATGCAGAAATAGAGAATAAGTTTCTGCATTATAAGGTTCTCTCATTCTCTACTTCCGCATAAGCTCATGCATAAGCATGAGCTTATGCGGAAACTTAAGCATAAGCTCATGCTCATGCGGAAGTAGAGAAGGAGCTTATGTGGAAATAGAGAATGAGTTTCCGCATAAGCTTCTCTCATTCTCTATTTCCGCATAAGCTCATGCATAAGCATGACCTCTCCGGAAACTTAAGCATAAGCTCATGCTCATACATGAGCATAAGCTCATGCTTATGCTCATGCGGAAATAACTTAAGCATAAGCTCACGCTCATGCATGAGCATAAGCATGAGCTTATGCTTATGCTTGCATAAGCATAAGCATAAGCATAAGCTCATGCTTATGCTCATGTGGAAATAGAGAAGGAGCTTATGCGGAAATAGAGAATGAGTTTCCGCATAAGCTTCTCTCATTCTCTATTTCCACATAAGCTCATGCATAAGCATGAGCTTATGCGGAAACTTAAGCATTAGCTCATGCGCATGCATGAGCATAAGCATGAGCTTATGCTCATGCAGAAGTAGAGAAGGAGCTTATGCGAAAATAGAGAATGAGTTTCCGCATAAGCTTTTCTCATTCTCTATTTCTGCATAAGCTCATGCATAAGCATGAGCTTATGCGGAAACTTAATCATAAGCTCATGCTCATGCATGAGCATAAGCATGAGCTTATGCATAAGCATAAGCATAAGCATAAGCTCATGCTTATGCTCATGCGGAAGTAGAGAGGGAGCTTATGCAGAAATAGAGAATGAGTTTCCGCATAAGCTTCTCTCATTCTCTATTTCCGCATAAGCTCATGCATAAGCATGAGCTTATGCGGAAACTTAAGCATAAGCTCATGCTCATGCATGAGCATAAGCATGAGCTTATGCATAAGCATAAGCATGAGCATAAGCATGAGCTTATGCATAAGCATAAGCATAAGCATAAGCTCATGCTTATGCTCATGTGGAAGTAGAGAAGGAGCTTATGCGGAAATAGAGAATGAGTTTTCGCATAAGCTTCTCTCATTCTGTATTTCTGCCTAAGCTCATGCATAATCATGAGCTTATGTGGAAACTTAAGCATAAGCTCATGCGCATGCATGAGCATAAGCTCATGCTTATGCTCATGCGGAAGTAGAGAAGGAGCTTATGCGGAAATAGAGAATGAGTTTCCGCATAAGCTTCTCTCATTCTCTATTTCCGCATAAGCTCATGCATAAGCATGAGCTTATGCGGAAACTTAAGCATAAGCTCATGCGCATGCATGAGCATAAGAATGAGCTTATGCTTATGCTTATGCATAAGCATAAGCATAAGCATAATCTCATGCTTATGCTCATGCGGAAGTAGAGAAGGAGCTTATGCGGAAATAGAGAATGAGTTTCCGCATAAGCTTCTCTCATTCTCTATTTCTGCATAAGCATGATCTTATGGAGAAACTTAAGCATAAGCTCATGCGCATGCATGAGCATAAACATGAGCTTATGCTTATGCTTATGCATAAGCATAAGCATAAGCATAAGCTCATGCTTATGCTCATGCAGAAGTAGAGAAAGAGCTTATGCAGAAATAGAGAATGAGTTTCCGCATAAGCTTATCTCATTCTCTATTTCTGCATAAGTTCATGCATAAGCATGAGCTTATGTGGAAACTTAAGCATAAGCTCATGCTCATGCATGAGCATAAGCATGAGCTTATGCTCATGCGAAAATAACTTAAGCATAAGCTCATGCTCATGCATGAGCATAAGCTCATGCTTATGCTTATGCTTGCATAAGCATAAGCATAAGCATAAGCTCATGCTTATGCTCATGCTCTCTATCTCCGCATAAGCTCATGCATAAGAGAAAGCTTGTGCAGAAATAGAGAAATAAAGAAGGGGGAAAGCTTATGCAAATGAGAGAAGGGGGAAAGAGATGAGGGGGAAATGAGAGAAGGGGGAAATAGAGTGGGAAATAGAGAAGGAGCTTATGCGGAAATAGAGAATGAGTTTCCGCATAAGCTTCTCTCATTATCTATTTCCGCATAAGCTCATACATAAGCATGAGCTTATGCGGAAACTTAAGCATAAGCTCATGCTCATGCATGAGCATAAGCTCATGCTTATGCTCATGCAGAAATAGAGAAGGAGCTTATGCGGAAATAGAGAATGATTCTCTATTTCCACATAAGCTCATGCATAAGCATAAGCTCATGCATAAATAAATAGAGAATGAGCTTATGCGAAAATAGAGAATGAGAGAAGCATAAGCTTCTCTCATTCTCTATTTCTGCATAAGCTCATGCTTATGCATAAGCTTATGTTGAAATAGAGAAATAAAGTAGGGGGAAACTTAAGCATAAGCTCATGCTTATGCTCATGCATGAGCATAAGCATGAGCTTATGCTTAAGCATTTGCATAAGCATAAGCTCATGCTTATGCTCATGCATGAGCATGAGCTTATGGGAATGAGAGAAGGGGGAAATAGAGAAGGGGGAAAGAGAGAAGGGGGAATGAGAGAAGCATAAGCATAAGAGAATAAGAGGGAAACGAAATATAGAGTAAGAGGGAAAGGAAAGAGAGAAGGGAAAAGAGATGAGGGGGAAATAGAGAAGGGGGAAAGAGAGAATAAGAGAAGAGGGAAAAAAGAGAAGGGGGAAAAAAGAGAATAAGAGAAGGGGGAAGAAGGAAAGAGTGGGAGGGGAAGAGAGGGTTCCTACACCCATCACTACAGCTAGCGCTTAAGGCGCTAGCTGCAGGCCAATGCAAATAACAAAAATAATAAATGGAAAAAAGAGGAAGCACTTACATGAAATAGTATGTCCCGCTTGGTGTAGTGGACTAGCCCTACAAAAGAGAGAAAACAACCCATTTTTTCAAATAAGATGTTAGTGGAAGGAGGAGATTACAAAAGCAATTTCTTGAAGGGAGGAGATTACAAAAGCAACTTCTTGAAGGGAGGAGATTGAGGAGACAAGGAAAGGAGGAGATTGAGGAGACAAGGAGAAAGAGAAGGAAGAGAAATACAGAAAAAAGAGGTGAGTTTTCTTTCTTTCTTGAAATCTCGTTTTTTGTTTCAATCCTTTCAAAACAAGCATGAAAACTAGTTTACAGGTTTAGCAATACAAGAAGAAACACTCACAAAACTAAAGCTAACAAACAAACAACCTACATTGTTGAAACAAACTCATCTCTTGAAGAACTTTCTTTCAAGAAACCAAAGAGGGAAAAGGCACTACTACACACGCATCCTATTGCGACGTTTATGTACCGATGATTAGTGCCCGCTTAGCGTTAATCGTCGGTATAAAAATCGGGTGTCGTAAATCGTCGCTATATAGCGACTTTTCCTAAACGTCGCTATATAGCGACGTTAGTAAAAGTTGCTATATAGCGACTTTTTAAAGTCGCTATATAGCGACACTGAGACAATATATTATAGCGACCTTTTACAGAGAGGATTTTTTTTTTTTTTTAGCCTTAAAAATTATTTTTTTCCAATGACAAAATTTTTTAAATTTTCATACATGTTTGAGCTCATAGAGAATTAAAAAATGAGAGCATGTACATCAAGCCTTTGAAGCTCATATATTCATGTCCAAGTTTGAGATGAGAAAAATCAAATAAGAGCATTTACATCAACTGTTTCATCTTGAGCCAAGTCTAAGGCGCCAAGAAAGTCTATCTCCAACTCTATACCGAGTTGATCTCCTATATCATCATCGTACTCTAGTATCGTACGTTCACCTAACAGTATTTGATCATCTTCTTCAATTAAGCTTAAGTGTGGTGATTGATCTTGATGATTGCTGTCTTCCTCGTCAATATCGTGATCTCCATCCTCCTCCCGTGCGATGTCATTATGCGCATCTTCCTCTTGCCTCATATGGTGATCTACATCTTCTTCGCTAGTTTCATCAATTGGATCTAGCATTGGTAGTGGCATCTCCATATCCACATCTCGATCTTCAAAAATCTTCTTACTTCGTGGTGCAACTTGGATCACGTACCACCATCTTGGATCAGAATGATCCGAATGAAAAACCACCTATATTGAAGATGAAAAATCACGTGCCAAATGTCGTCAATTATATATATATCAATGGACTTAAAAAACGAAAGCTTCGACTAATTAAATCATTAGTATGCACCTGCTCACAGTGCTCGGGAAGAACAAAAGTATCACTTTCATCGGTCCAATGTTTGGTGGAGTCTATTGCAAAGAGACTGCTACTATCTTTTCTCACTGTCGCATGGGGACCGTTGTAAGTAGTTCTAAACCATTTTACATCAAGAATGAAAATAGCAAATCGTCTGAAATCAATTTCATAGATGTCGCGTATGGTTCCACAATAATCCAACTGTGAGGAGAGAAGATTGGTATCCGAAGCACTTGCTCAGCTATCTTGTGTGAAGTTAGCCATGACTCCACAATCATACGTGACTCTCTTTGAATCGATGCGTTCCACGCGAAAATGTCGTCCATATGACCATAATGCACTGTACTTTTTGTACTATAAAAGAGCATCATTAAAACAATGAAGATGCACCTATTTTATAGCATATATTGCCACAAATAATTACTTAATTACGTCAAGAGATAAGAAACTTACATGCACCATACATCCAGATGATAACTCCCGCTTGCGCTCGTTTATTGTCTCTCCATCACGTTCGGCTTTACGTATAGCTAGTTGTAGCCAATCAAGTGACATGTGAGTAGGGAGAAGAGCCAGATCTCGTGGATATGGTTGTGATCGCCTGTACATTACTCTGAATCTCGTCCTTGCATTTATTCTTTCTGCTTTGGCCACTTCATATCTCTCAATCCACTTCTGCATCTCAGGGCTATTGAGGATACAAAACTTATTGAATTTCTCCATTTGCTCTTTGCTCATCTTTCTTTCAATCCCTTTTCCTTGGGGGACCTCGCCAATGATGCGATCATCATCCTTGTTGTGCCAAGCTTGCGGCATATCAGGATCCGTGGATGCAAGAAACTCTATGATATATACTAATGACTCTTGCACAAGCCATCCCTCTGCCATGCTTGCTTCTGGTCTTGCTCTTTGTCTTACAAACCCCTTTAAAGTTTTCATAAACTGCTCGAGAAAAAACATCCATCGATTATGAACGGTACCTGCTATAGCCACCTCATCAACTATGTGCACAAGCAAGTGGACTTGAGTTGTCATAATGCTTGAGGGAAAGTGCTTCTCAAGCAAGCATACGGCTTCGATGGATTCCACCCTAGCCTTCTCGATGCTCGATATAGAGATCTCTTTTTGAGATATCCACCTATTTCACATGTCCATGCATATGTAAGATATTTGAGATATCCACCTATTTCACATGTCCATGAAGAAAATACATAATGCGAATTGATAGTAAGCATACCTCACAATACCACAGATCTTGAATATAGCATTTCTAACATCTTCTTGTAAGCACCCTTTTATTGTAATTGGAAGGATGAACTATCAAAGCAACAATGAAATCATGTCAACAATATAACATAATAATAATTACGCTAATGCATCACTATTATCGGTACACTAATTCTACTTAGAATACCTATAAGACCTTGTGCCAATCATGGGACTTGAGGCCACTAAGATTATTGTCCTTTGAAAATGCTCCTTTCAAGCAACGCATGTACCTTGTCGGTGTTTGAAAAGAGGCAATGTCTGCCTTGATCGCTGCCTCCTCCCTCGTAGAGAGGATCCACGTTGCTTTCGGGAGGACAACTTTTCCTGAAGCATGCACTTGGGGCCACAAACGAGACATCCTATTCATAGCACGCAAGTCTTCTCGCACTCCTCTCGAGTCCTTGGAACCAACCAAGTGTGCCCAAATGGTAGCCCCCACATTCTTAAAGATATGCATGGGATCCAAGAGATGATTGATTTGTAACTGACCCCAATAAGGAAGCTTGTGAAAGATCGATAGCCTCTTCATACCAGGAGGAGGTTCCTCTCCATTCTCCCTCCAAGCTTGAATCCAATCACTTGCTTTCAAATATGATGGTGGTGGATCAAGCTGACCTCCACGTGCGAGATGGTCGAGCGGAAGGTATCGAGCATGACCTTCATAAACATTTTTCCTCATATGTTTGGAGTAGCGTGCAAGCGATTTCAGAGCGGGTCCACAAACAGGACAAGCATGGTACCCACTTGTAACAAGTCCTGCACGCGTGCATGAATATGTTAGTACAAGACATGCGTGCAAAAGAGAGTAAAAAAAGCATAATCCCTCTCATTGTACATGTAAAGACATAACCACGTACCTGCGCACTCTCCATATCCTGGGTAGTCATGCATGGTCCACATCAAGATACCCCTGACCAAAATATCATTGGTATGCTTAGGAGCTCTGGAAATATCAAAGACCTGCACTCCTCTCCATAATATCTGTAACTCCTCTATCAAAGGTGCCATGTACACGTCCATGTTTTTTGCCTTGTACTTTCCTGGCACAAGTAGTGCAAGCATGAGGTGTCCCTTTTTTATTGTTAGCCATGGTGGGATATTGTAATTCACCACGACTATGGGCCATGTCGACCAAGATGTCGAGCGTAACCCGAAAGGATTCACGCCGTCCATGGCTAGCCCAAGATGTAAGTTGCGTGGCTCTCTCGCAAAGTCCGGCCACTGATTATCTATGTGCTTCCAAGCTGCACAATCTGCGGGAATCCTCAATGTGTGATCAGTGGACCAATGAGATGCATGCCATGTCATCAACTCCGCTATGGATTTGCATCGAAACATGTGTTATATCCTTGCAATGATGGGAAAGTGTCTTAAGACCTTTACCGGTATCCTCTCACCCTGCAAGTCATCTCTATATCATTGTTCCCCACACTTTGGACAACTAGCCAAAGCTCCATGCTCACGACGAAAGAGAATACAATCATTACGGCAAGCATGGATGGTATCATAATCCATACCCACCATTGTTAGCATCTTTTTCGCTTCATCTCTTGATGCGGGCATGGTATTTGGTGCAGGCAACATCTTTTGGAGCAACCTATGACAAAGACACTATCCAAATGATGATTCTCAAAACAAACAATATCAATGAGTGCAATGAGTGCAATGACAATATAACCTCTCCGTAAGCCACTTCGTGCTCCCGAGCGTTGGCGCATCATCGGATGAGCTTCCACTCGTCCCTTCCATCTATACTTATAAAACCAAAACATAAGCATGAAGAGGAGATATTGACAATTATGAGCATAGCATGTTTAATTTGAGCTTCTCTTGAGGCCATATAAAAAGAATGACGTCGCTATATAGTAAGGATTGAAACAAAAAATCCTATATAGTAAGGCTATATAGTAAGAGGAGATATTGACAATTATAAGCATAGCATGTTTGAGCTTCACAAGAGGCCACAAAAAAAAATAAACAGTAAGCGTCGCTATATAGCGACGCTTTGTTCCGTCGCTATATAGCGACGTTTTTAATTTAAAACGTCGCTATATAGCGACGCTTTAAATTAAAAACGTCGTCACTATATAGCGACGAAAGAGCGACGCTGTGAGTTAAAACCCGAAATGCCAAAACGCGCGGCGTTTTGCTCAAACCATTCCTAATCTCTCAAGTAAGCAACCCAAAATCTCCTCCCACCTATTTTCGACGACCTCCCATCTATTCCAAGCAACCTCCTACTCTATTTCCCACTCCTCACCCTTCTCCTACCTCTTGTACTCCCTCTCTCTCCTTTTTCCCTCTATGGTTTCCAGAAAGAAAGTTCTTCAAGAGGTGAGTTTGTTTCAACAATGTAGGTTGTTTGTTTGTTAGCTTTGGTTTTGTGAGTGTTTCTACTTGTATTGCTAAAGTTTTAAACTAGTTTTCATGCTTGATTTGAAAGGATTGAAACAAAAAATGAAATTTCAAGAAAGAAAGAAAGAAACTCACCTCTTCTTCCTGTATTTCTCTTCCTTCTCTTTCTCCTTGTCTCCTCAATCTCCTCCTTTCCTTGTCTCCTCAATCTTCTCTTTCCTTGTCTCCTTTCAAGAAGTTGCTTTTGTGATCTCCTCTTTCCACTAACATCTTATTTGAAAAAATGGGTTGTTTTCTCTCTTTTGTAGGGCCAGTCCACTACACCGAGCAGGACATACTCTCTCTTTTGTGGGGCTAGTCCACTACACCGAGCGGGACATACTTTTATAGGTAAGTGCTTCCTCTTCTTTCCATTTAATATTTTTGTTATTTGCATTGGCCTGCAGCTGCAGTGATGGGCGTAGAAACCCTCTCTTCCCCCTTCTCTTTTTCTCATTTTTCCCCCTTCTCTTTTTTCCCTCTTCTCTTATTCTCTCTTTCCCCCTTCTCTCTTTCCCCCTCTCTCTTTTCCCTTCTCTCTTTCCTTTCCCTCTTATTCTCTATTTCCTTTCCCTCTTATTCTCTTATGCTTATGCTTCTCTCATTCCCCCTTCTCTATTTCCCCCTTCTCTCATTCGCATAAGCTCTTTTTCCGCATGAGCATAAGCTCCTTCTCTATTTCCGCATGAGCATAAGCATGAGCATAAGCTTATGTGGAAATAGAGAATGAGAGAAGCTTATGCTTCTCTCATTCTCTTTTTCCGCATAAGCTCCTTCTCTTTTTCCGCATAAGCTCCTTCTCTATTTCCACATGAGCATAAGCTCCTTCTCTTTTTCCACATGAGCATAAGCATGAGCTTATGCTTATGCATAAGCATAAGCATCTGCATAAGCTCATGCTTATGCTCATGCATGAGCATGAGCTTATGCGTAAGTTTCCGCATAAGCTTATGCGGAAATAGAGAATGAGAGAGGCTTATGCTTCTCTCATTCTCTATTTCCACATGAGCATAAGCATGAGCTTATGCTCATGCATGAGCATGAGCTTATGCGTAAGTTTCCGCATAAGCTTATGTGGAAATAGAGAATGAGAGAAGCTTATGCTTCTCTCATTCTCTTTTTCCGCATAAGCTCCTTCTCTTTTTCCGCATAAGCTCCTTCTCTGTTTCCGCATGAGCATAAGCTCCTTCTCTTTTTCCGCATGAGCATAAGCATGAGCTTATGCTTATGCATAAGCATAAGCTTCCGCGTAAGCTCATGCTTATGCTCATGCATGAGCATGAGCTTATGCGTAAGTTTTCGCATAAGCTTATGTGGAAATAGAGAATGAGAGAAGCTTATGCTTCTCTCATTCTCTATTTTCACATGAGCATAAGCATGAGCTTATGCTTATGCTTATGCTTGAGCATAAGCATAAGCTTATGCGTAAGTTTCCGCATAAGCTTTTGCGGAAAAAGAGAATGAGAGAAGCAGTTTATGCGTAAGTTTCCGCATAAGCTTATGCGGAAATATAGAATGAGAGAAGCTTATGCTTCTCTCATTCTTTATTTCCGCATAAGCTCCTTCTCTTTTTCCATAAGCTCCTTCTCTATTTCCGCATGAGCATAAGCATGAGCTTATGCTTAAGCATAAGCATGAGCATAAACTCATGCTTATGCTCATGCATGAGCATGAGCTTATGCGTAAGTTTCCGCATAAGCTCCTTCTCTATTTCCGCATGAGCATAAGCTCGTTCTCTTTTTCCGCATGAGCATAAGCATGAGCTTATGCTTATGCATAAGCATAAGCTCATGCTTATGCTCATGCATGAGCATGAGCTTATGCGTAAGTTTCTGCATAAGCTTATGCGGAAATAGAGAATTCTCTATTTCCGCATGAGCATAAGCTCATGCTTATGCTTATGCTTATGCTTAAGCATAAGCATAAGCATAAGCTCATGCTTATGCTCATGCGGAAATAGAGAATTCTCTATTTCCGCATAAGCTTATGCGGAAACTTACGCATAAGCTCATGCTCATGCATGAGCATGAGCTTATGCATAAGTTTCCGCATAAGCTCCTTCTCTCTTTCCGCATAAGCTCCTTCTCTATTTCCGCATGAGCATAAGCATAAGCATAAGCTCATGCTTATGCTCATGCATGAGCTTATGCATAAGTTTCCGCATAAGCTCCTTCTCTCTTTCCGCATAAGCTCCTTCTCTATTTCCGCATGAGCATAAGCATAAGCATAAGCTCATGCTTATGCTCATGCATGAGCATGAGCTTATGCGCAAGTTTCCGCATAAGCTTATGCGGAAATAGAGAATGAGAGAAGCTTATGCTTCTCTCATTCTCTTTTTCCGCATAAGCTCCTTCTCTTTTTCCGCATAAGCTCCTTCTCTATTTCCGCATGAGCATAAGCTCATTCTCTATTTCCGCATGAGCATAAGCATGAGCTTATGCTTATGCTTATGCTTAAGCATAAGCATAAGCATAAGCTCATGCTTATGCTCATGCATGAGCATGAGCTTATGCATAAGTTTCCGCATAAGCTTATGCGGAAATAGAGAATGAGAGAAGCTTATGCTTCTCTCATTCTCTTTTTCCGCATAAGCTCCTTCTCTCTTTCCGCATAAGCTCCTTCTCTATTTCCGCATGAGCATAAGCTCCTTCTCTTTTTCCGCATGGGCTCCTTCTCTCTTTCCGCATAAGCTCCTTCTCTGTTTCCGCATGAGCATAAGCATGAGCTTATGCTTATGCTTATGCTTAAGCATAAGCATAAGCATAAGGTCATGCTTATGCTCATGCATGAGCATGAGCTTATGCGTAAGTTTCCGCATATGCAAAAACATGAGCATAAGCTCATGCTCACCCATGAGCATAAGCATAAGCTCATGCGGAAAAAGAGAAGGAGCTTATGCGGAAATAGAGAATGAGTTTCCGCATAAGCTCCTTCTCTTTTTCCGCATAAGCTCCTTCTCTTTCTCTTTTGCGTGAGCATATGCGGAAATAGAGAAGGAGAGAAGCTTATGCTTCTCTCATTCTCTATTTCCGCATATGCGGAAACATGAGCATAAGCTCATGCTCACCCATGAGCATAAGCATAAGCTCATGCAGAAAAAGAGAAGGAGCTTATGCGGAAATAGAGAATGAGTTTCCGCATAAGCTCCTCCTCTTTTTCCGCATAAGCTCCTTCTCTTTCTCTTTTGCGTGAGCATATGCGGAAACATGAGCATAAGCTCATGCTCACCCATGAGCATAAGCATAAGCTCATGCGGAAAAAGAGAAGGAGCTTATGCGGAAATAGAGAATGAGTTTCCGCATAAGCTCCTTCTCTTTTTCTGCATAAGCTCCTTCTCTTTCTCTTTTGCGTGAGCATATGCGGAAACATGAGCATAAGCTCATGCTCACCCATGAGCATAAGCATAACCTCATGCGGAAAAAGAGAAGGAGCTTATGCGGAAATAGAGAATGAGTTTCCGCATAAGCTCTTTCTCTTTTTCCGCATAAGCTCTTTCTCTTTCTCTTTTGCGTGAGCATATGCGGAAACATGAGCATAAGCTCATGCTCACCCATGAGCATAAGCATAAGCTCATGCGGAAAAAGAGAAGGAGCTTATGCGGAAATAGAGAATGAGAGAAGCTTATGCTTCTCTCCTTCTCTTTTTCTGCATAAGCTCCTTCTCTTTTTCCGCATGAGCATAAGCATGCGGAAACTCATTCTCTATTTTATGCATAAGCTCCTTCTCTATTTCTGATGCCTATGCTTAAGCATAAGCTCATGCTTATGCTCATGCATGTGCATGAGCTTATGCTTAAGTTTTCGCATAAGCTCATGCTTATGCGTGAGCTTATGCGGAAATAGAGAATGAGAGAAGCATAAGCTCAATCTCTATTTCTGCATAAGCTCATTCTCTATTTCCCACTCTCTCATTCTCTATTTCCTCATTCTCTATTTCCCCGTTCTCTATTTCCCCTTTTCTATTTCTCTATTTCCTCATTCTCATTCTTTTCTTTCCTTTACATCTTCTTTCCCTCTTCTTCCCCTCTTTCCTTTCCCTCTTCTTTCCTTTCCCTCTTCTTTTTCCTTGCCTATGCCTATTCCTATGAGAATGCTCATGTTTGTTTCTTGTTTTCTATTTTCGTGTTTGTGTCTATGTTAGACATGGGATCACGTCGCTCATCGGACGAGTACGGACAGCCTCGCAGGGGGAGAGCTCACGATCTATATGCTCCAGAGGACTTTGATTCCTCTCAGGCGACTACCTTGAGGACTACCCGTGGTTTGACTCCTCTCGGTCCTAGCACTGTGACTACCCCTGGTCCGACCCCTCTTCCACGTAGCACTGCGACTACCCCTCAGGAGACTCCTTTGCTAGCCGTGCATGGCTTTGTCGGGACTCCCGATGAGTTTGTAGCGCAGATGAGTGATGAGGAGGCAGCGAGATTCTTCTCTCTGCTCTCTCAGAGGACCTCCGTAATTCCTTCCCCTACACCGACAGGTGGACGTACTGCCCAGCCATCCCCTCGCGTCCCTTCGACCACGGGATCATCACCTGCGCATGCCTCCCGCAAGGGAAGGAAGAGTAGGACGGGCGGCTCATGTTGTGCTGACTCAGGAGGTGTAGACGAGTCAGCACACTCACGCTCCTTTAGGTCTCCACTTGGTCCGGAGACACAGTATCAGTCAGGTCCCTTTCCCTCTCCTACTCCCACAGCTACTCCTCGATCCGGAAGCGGTCGTGCAGCTTCCACTCCTTCAAACTCTACTACCATCAGTCCCCCTTACTCATCAGGGATCTCTCCTATCAAATCACATCTGCCGGAGAGATAATAGAAGACAAAAAGGACAAAGCAGTGATGGCCACCATGAGGCGGTTGATGAGTCATCACTTCAAGAGTGGCATAAGTATCGATTGGCGGTATCAAGATGCCCAAAAGAAGCAGGCGGTGATCGATGAGTTAAAACAAAGATAGCCTAATCCGCCAAATGTGGAGTTTAATAATAATTATATGCTCAAGTGCATGGGTTTGGTCCTAAAGCATCGCAGATCAACCATGCGTACTTCCATTACAAAGGGGTTGGCTAAACCCAGCTGGGCAGACAAAGCTGATTGGAAGTACTTCAAGAAGCAACATAGGCACCATCCCGAAATGTTCGAGGGTCAGAGGAGGGCTGCGAATAGACGGCTGGACGTTGTAGGTACTTCGCACTTTGGTGCAGGCAGACGGTATGCGTTCGAGGCAACCGTGGTAAGTCTACTTCTTCTCATTTAATGTATTGTTCTATTTGTTTTACTTACATATTACATGCACTTTAGCTAACTCTAACTCTCGTAAATTGGATCCACAGCAAGCTGCGATGGGTCGTCTTCCTACGGATGCAGAGACGCGGCGCGCATTTTGGATAGGAACAAAGCCGTGGTTCATTGAGCAAGAGGCAATGGGAGCGACAGTCGATTGGGCTGAGGTGGCTGCTCGCACGGTATAAGTTTACTCCTACTTGTAATCTCACTTTTTAATTTAAGTTCCAATCTAATTTTCGATTTATATGGTTCACTCTTAGGGTCAAAGCTCAAGCGTCCCATTATCAGAGACGAGCGATCAACAGGGGCAAGGATCGGACGCAGGTGCCGAGAGGACGAGGAAGAAGACGCAAGTGTTGGGGACGAGGGAGAAGACGCAGGTGCCGAGGACCAAGGAACAGGCCAACAAGACGATTCGGATTTGGATTCGGATTAGTAGTGGTAGTAGCATTTTGTATATCCGCTCGTTAGAGCAATTTTGTATCGCCCTTTCACAGGGTAATTTTGTTACAAACACAGTTGTATATGTATATGCATTTCTTCCTCATCGTTCACAAGAACAATTTTGTATCACCCTGCAAGCAAGGGAAATTTTGTTTTAAAAAACTTTCTTTTGTAATTACAAAAAAAAAAAAAGGATTAGTGGGGCTAAACAGGGCCAAAAGGAAGCCCTGTTTAGCCCCACTAACCCTTTTTTTTTACTTCTGTTAATCGTCGCTATATAGCGACGTTTACCAGTGTCGCTATATAGCGACGATTAACAGAGTCGCTATATAGCGACATTTGCATCGTCGCTATATAGCGACGATTAACAGCGTCGCTATATAGCGACGGTTTATAGCGACGCTCCTTTTTCGACAATTTTAACGACTTTTATAGCGACCTTTGCGCCCGTGAAAAAAAAAAATTTTAATGTAAAAAGCGTCGGTATTTCCGTCGAAAAATGGCCTATGCCTTGTAGTGAGGATAGAGAGGGAGTACAAGAGGTAGGAGAAGGGTGAGGAGTGGGAGGTTGCTTGGAATAGGTGGGATGTCGTCGAAAATAGGTGGGAGGAGATTTTGGGTTGCTTACTTGAGATATTAGGGAATGGAATGAGCAAAATGCCGCGTGTTTCAGCGTTTCGGGTTTTAACCCACAGCGTCGCTATATAGCAATGCTAATCCGTCACTATATAGCGATGTTTTTAATTAAAAACGTCGCTATATAGCGACGGAACAGGGTAAAGCATCGCTATATAGCGATGCTTACTGTCATTTTTTTGATGTGGCATCAAGAGAAGCTCAAACATGCTTTTTTATAATTGTCAATATGTCCTCCTCATGCTTATGTTGTGATTTTATAAGTGTAGATGGAAGGGACGATCGTCCGATGATGCGCCAATGCCCGGGAGCACGAAATGGCTTATGGAAAGATTATAATGTCATTGCACTCATTGCAAGCGAGAAGTACGACATCAACGTTGTATTATCATGCGCCACTTGCGGATGTATGGGGAGGAACCGGAACCAATACCCCCTGTTGGTGTTGCACATGTTGATGGCTGATCGGTAAGTCAAAGCTATTTAAGTTTGCAATCTAATTGTATACCAGGAAATAGAAGATCTTATATTTACACGAAATCTTAAAACAAGATAAGGAGGGTGATGAGGGTACACATATACCTTCTCACTTTTAGCAAGACTATAGTCTCTCGGATGACGACGAGGGTATGGTCGACATGATGGATTCCATTTTTAGGGGCACTACATCCCACGTACACATGATGTCAGAGTCTGAGGTCAAAATGCGAGAGTTGCAATCAACACAATTGTATGAGGGTGCTAGGATGTCTAAACTACGTGCTTGTCTCTCAATCTTGAATCTACAAGTACAGTATGGGTGGTCGGATACAAGTGTCTCGGCCTTAATGAGGTTAGCCCTTGCATTAATTTGACTCATTATTTGTATATTGTTTGTTTTGAGAATCATCATTTGGATACTGTCTTTGTCATAGGTTGCTCCAGAAGATGTTGTCTGCACCAAATACCATGCCCGCATCAAGAGATGAAGTGAAAAAGATGCTAACAACGGTGGGTATGGATTATGATACCATCCATGCTTGCCATAATGATTGTATTCTCTTTCGTCGTGAGCATGGAGATTTGGCTAGTTGTCCAAAGTGTGGGGAACAACGATATAGAGATGACTTGCAGGGTGAGTGGATATCAATAAAGGTCTTGAGGCACTTTCCCATCATTGCAAGAATACAACACATGTTTCGATGCAAATCCATACCGGAGTTGATGACATGGCATGCATCTCATCGGTCCACTGATGACACATTGAGGATTCCTGCAGATTGTGCAGCTTGGAAGCACATAGATAATCAGTGGATATCAGTAAAGGTCTTGAGGCACTTTCCCATCATTGCAGGGTGAGTGGATATCAGTAAAGGTCTCGAGGCACTTTCCCATCATTGCAAGAATACAACACATGTTTTGATGCAAATCCATACCGGAGTTGATGACATGGCATGCATCTCATCGGTCCACTGATGACACATTGAGGATTCCCACAGATTGTGTAGCTTGGAAGCACATAGATAATCAATGGCCGGACTTTGCGAGGGAGCCATGCAACTTACATCTTGGACTAGCCATGGACGGCATGAATCCTTTCGGGTTACGCTCGACATCTTGGTCGACATGGCCCATAGTCATGGTGAATTACAATATCCCACCATGGCTAACAATAAAAAAGGGACACCTCATGCTTGCACTACTTGTGCCAGGAAAGTACAAGGCAAAAAACATGGATGTGTACATGGCACCTTTGATAGAGGAGTTACAGATATTATGGAGAAGAGTGCAAGTCTTTGATATTTCCAGAGCTCCTAGACATACCAATGATATTTTGTTCAGGGGTATCTTGATGTGGACCATGCATGACTACCCAAGATATGGAGAGTGCACAGGTACGTGGTTGTGTCTTTACATGTACAATGAGGGATTATGCTTTTTTTACTCTCTTTTGCACGCATGTCTTGTACTAACACATTCATGCACGCGTGCAGGACTTGTTACAAGTTGGTACCATGCTTGTCCTGTTTGTGGACCGGCTCTGAAATCGCTTGCACGCTACTCCAAACATATGAGGAAAAATGTTTATGAAGGTCATGCTCGATACCTTCCGCTTGACCATCTCGCACGTGGAGGTCAGCTTGATCCACCACCATCATATTTAAAGGCAAGTGATTGGATTCAAGCTTGGAGGGTGAATGGAGAGGAACCTCCTCCTGGTATGAAGAGGCTATCTATCTTTCATGAGCTTCCTTATTGGGGTCACTTACAAATCAATCATCTCTTGGATCCCATGCATATATTCAAGAATGTGGGGGCTAATAATTGGGCACACTTGGTTGGTTCCAAGGACTCGAGAGGAGTGCGAGAAGACTTGCGTGCTATGAATAGGATGTCTTGTTTGTGGCCCCAAGTGCATGCTTCGGGAAAAGTTGTCCTCCCGAAAGCAACGTGGATCCTCGCTACGAGGGAGGAGGCAGCGGTCAAGGCAGACATTGCCTCTTTTCAAACACCGACTTGGTACATGCGTTGCTTGAAAGGAGCATTTCCAAAGGACAATAAGCTTAGTGGCCTCAAGTCCCATGATTGGCACAAGATCTTATAGGTATTCTAAGTAGAATTAGTGTACCGATAATAGTGATGCGTTAGCGTAATTATTATTATGTTATATTGTTGACATGACTTCATTGTTGCTTTGATAGTTCATCCTCCCAATTACAACAAAAGGGTGCTTACAACAAGATGTTAAAAATGCTATATTCAAGATCTGTGGTATTGTGAGGTATGCTTACTATCAAATCGCATTATGTATTTTCTTCATGGACATGTGAAATAGGTGGATATCTCAAATATCTTACATATGCATGGACATGTGAAATAGGTGGATATCTCAAAAAGAGATCTCTATATCGAGCATCGAGAAGGATAGGGTGGAATCCATGGAAGCCGTATGCTTGCTTGAGAAGCACTTTCCCTCGAGCATTATGACAACTCAAGTCCACTTGCTTGTGCACATAGTTGATGAGGTGGCTATAGCAGGTACCGTTCATAGTCGATGGATGTTTTCTCTCGAGCAGTTTATGAAAACTTTAAAGGGGTTTGTAAGACAAAGAGCAAGACCAGAAGCAAGCATGGTAGAGGGATGGCTTGTGTAAGAGTCATTAGTATATATCACAGAGTTTCTTGCATCCACGGATCCTGATATGCCACAAGCTTGGCACAACAAGGATGATGATCACATCGTTGGTGAGGTTCCCCAAGGAAAAGGGATTGAAAGAAAGATGAGCGAAGAGCAAATGGAGAAATTCAATAAGTTTTGTATCCTCAATAGCCCTGAGATGCAGAAGTGGATTGAGAGATATGAAGTGGCCAAAGCAAAAAGAATAAATACAAGGACGAGATTCAGAGTAATGTACAGGCGATCACAACCATATCCATGAGATCTGGCTCTTCTCCCTAGTCACATGTCACTTGATTGGCTACAACTGGCTCTACGTAAAGCCGAATGTGATGGAGAGACAATAAGCGAGCGTGAGCGAGAGTTATCATCTGGATGTATGGTGCATGTAAGTTTCTTATCTCTTGATGTAATTAAGTAATTATTTGTGGCAATATATGCTATAAAATAGCATCTTCATTGTTTTAATGATGCTCTTTTACAGTACAAAAAGTACAGTGCATTATGGTCATATGGACGACATTTTCGCATGGAACGCATCGATTCAAAGAGAGTCACGTATGATTGTGGAGTCATGGCTAACTTCACACAAGATAGCCGAGCAAGTGATTCGGATACCAATCTTCTCTCCTCACAGTTGGATTATTGTGGAACCATACGCGACATCTATGAAATTGATTTCAGATGATTTACTATTTTCATTCTTGATGTAAAATGGTTTAGAACTACTTACACAACAAGACAAAGCACCCATAGACGCGCGCACAGATGCGTTTCATGAACTAAATAAAAAACTTACGGGCGCGTCTATTTGCGCATCTATTTGCGCGTCAGGAGACCCGCGTCTATTAGCGCGTCTATATATCAGACTTACGCATGTATAGATGCACTCATACACGCGTAAATAGACGTGCAAATAAACGCTTTGATAGACGCACGTATAGACGCATATCGAACAGACAGACGAGAATATAAACGCGTTGATAGACGCGCCTTTTTTTTTAATAAAAAATTTTACAGAATACTGTGTATGTTGTGTATGCTATATAGTTACAAGAATCCCATATCCACATTCTGTAATTCAATTCTTACAGCCAACCTCATTTTAATTACAATTCCAAATAAAATATTACAACTCCAAAATGCAATAAAATTGAAAGCTCAAAAAGTGCTTGTATATACATATAGCACGAAGCTAAGCCACGTCATGTGGCTCCAAGTACAAAAAATATGGAAGTTAAGCCATGTCATGTGGCTTCAAGTACAAAAAATAAGAGGAGTCTATATACAAGAGGCACGAAGCCAAGCCAATGGCTTTAAGTACAAAAAAGAATAGTAGCACTACTTCTACGACTAATCCTCGCTGCCTTCCACGCTCCCTGATGCGCTGCCTTCTGCGCTCCCTTCTGCACCTCCTTCCTCGTCTTCCTCGTCGTCTTGTGCAGGGGCGCCCTGTAAACAAGGGACAACATATATCAATGTATGAAAAAGCAAATCTTTACTTATAATTTTGGCATTATTTAATTACTTTCAAATACCTGGGGGGCATGTCTAGTCGCTCGGGTATACTGCTCCTCAGTAATCAACCCGTCATCATAGAAGTGCCTCCATGTATCTCCTCTGTGATGGTGGCGGTGGTAGGCTGTCTCCACTGGAGTAGGGTATCTGCCCACGATCTCAAGCTGCATGACCGCGATACACTTTGTGGAGGGATTAGTACAAAGAAACAACCAACCTCCTAATAAACTACATAAGCAATATAATTTGAGATCGATACTTACAAATTGGGCCTCCCATGATTCAACACCCCCTGCTCCAAAATGCGCGCTCCCATACTCCTCCATCTAGATTCTCCGTGCCTCCACGTGCTGCAGACTGGGCTCCTCCCTCGCTGACTTCATTGCCTTCTTCCACTCACGCTTCTGAGCAGTGTGGGGCAGGCCCCTTGGAGGTTGACCTGCCTCAAGTCTGGCAAGCTCCGCTAGTGCCTGCCTCTTAAGGGAAGATCTTTTATTGCTAAGTATCGTAACAATCTTTGACTTGGCCCATTTATCTATGAACTGGTGATTGGGGGGGTTAGGATACCTAGAGCAAACAGTAGCGAGGGTCTCATCAGCCAACCTCTTTGGGTGGTCTTTATAGTGGATAAAGCAATCTCTGTAATTGTTAGCAATTACAGAGCGCATGAAGGCCATTACATCCTTCCCCCGCGCATCCATCAAGATGCCTCCTATCTGGGTGATGTCATAATAAATCGTACCATCACCCAGAGACACGTCTAAATCATCGGAATCATCATCCTCGGCCTCACCGCCACATGGCCCAAAGCACTATGCCATGCATCCGCCACCGCTCTCCCTGCTACTACGCCTGCGACCCTGTCGTGTCGAGCTCGTACGCTGGCCACTCGTAGCTGGGGACTGCGCGGGACTACGCTGACCACTCTTAGCTGGAGAACCGAGTCTCGATGGCTGGGGAGTACGTCGACGGCTCGCTGAGGCAGAAGGACCTCCTGAAGGCATGGGGGAAGGGGCATAAGACGGGATGGCAGAAGGGACATAAGATGGCATGGGGGAAGGGGCATAAGACGGTACGGGGGAAGGGGCATAAGACGGGGCATAAGACGGCTGTGCGGACTCTGCTGAGGTGATCTCAGGTGGTGTGGGGTGGCTTGGAGTCTGTACTGCCGACTCCTGGGGAGTGTTAAGGGTACCCGTCATGTACACGTATAACTCCGCAGGACTAGGAGGGTGCCCTAAAATATTATATAAATCCTTCCATATCGATTCACGCGGATCAGGTGAGCTAGAAGCACTTCCTCCCCACATGTTAAACTGGAAAAAAATAAACAAATCTATTACTTTGGGAGCTGAGAAGAAAGGGGGGGAAAAAAAAAAGAGGCTCTGTCAGAGCGCGTCTATAGACCCGTCTAATCTTCGCGTCTATAAACGCGTCTAACAGAGCGTTTAACAGTTCAAGTAAAACCGCGTCTATCAGCGCATCTAACAGACTGTCAAAACACCCGTCTAACAGTGCGTTAAAAAGCGCGTTTAATAGCCTGTCCAAACATCCGTCTAACAGCGCGTCTAAAAGCACGTCTAACAATTCATTTAAACTTCCGTTTAACAGATCGTCTATTTGAGCGTCTATATCCGCGTCTGTGCATGTCTGTAGCAAGCCAGATGTGCAAATAGACACGCCTGTAGACGCACGTTTAGACGCGCCCTTAGACGCCTGTATACACGCGCTCCGACAGTTGAGAATACTCAAAAGTGGAAAAGGATGTTTCGCCCGACAAAAGAACGTGTCGCTCATACCTAGATGCTGCGTTTCGTGGATGCGAAAAAGTACAAAACTAGAAAGAGCAAGCAAGAACAACTTCAAAAGGACTTACTTGGAAAAAGGTATGGAAGGATCTTTCTTTTCCAAACTTGGTTCTTCTCCTTGTTCGTACTCCTCCTCTTCTTTAGGCTTGGAAGCAAGCTGTGTAGGTACGGTCCCTTTGTCTTGAGTGAAATCTTGGAACTGTGTGTGTATGGGAGGCTCTCTCTTAAGCTTTGAATCTATAGAACTGCTAATAAAGAAGGAAGAAAGCCGCTCGTGAAGTTTAAGTAGGTAAAAGAAAAGCAAAGCGAGCGGCGCGCCGAAAAGCAGGTTTAAAAGTCGCGAGTATAGTCGTGTCTATTAGCACGTCTATAGTCACGTCTGAATACACAGAGTAAGCGCGTCTATAGTCGCGTCTATTAGCGCGTCTACAGTCGCGTTTAAATACACAGAGTAGACGGGCATTTAGATGCGCAGGTAGACGCGACGATAAACGGGCATTTAGATGCGACACAGAGTTTTAAGTTAAGCATTTGAAGAAGAGCAAATTTGGTGGGTTGTTTGTTTGTAGTATGTCTCCATCTTCAACAAGCAGCTCCAGTGAGGATGAATCCCTCCATATCCACCATCGCGAAATGTGGTTGGAGCAAAACTCAAATGTCTGTGTGATCGATGTCGAGGAAACATGTATCGTGCACGCAGGATTACGCTCAATCATATCTCAAAGTATGGAGAATGGGATGTGACCGTAAACAGGGTAAGGATTTGTAAGTTAAGGTTGATTGAGATACCTATGGGTGTTCATATGTTTGAGTAATAATGATCCCGTTTTAATTTGATACAGGATGCAGTGCCACACCCGCACATATTACCCTATGCCCGTCATGAGGAGGCGAAGCGTCGACGATATGAGGTGGGATCTTCATGAGGGACCGTTACTGATGCATGGAGTGATGGTGATAGTAGCCCTCCACCATTACCTCATGAAGCCATGGAGGAGGAGGTGTTTGATGATATGGTGCGGGATTTATATGTCCATCAAGGGAGGGATAATAGCATGGAGTAGGATGATCTTTTTACCGCAGCATCGACTCCACTGTTTGAGGGGTGCACATTCTCTATTCTACATGCCTCCCTTGAGTTACTAAACTTGCAAACCATCTATGGATGGAGCAATGCAAGTTTGAATGCATTACTCAAGTAAGCTTTAATTTAAAGTCGATTTTGCAAACATGATGAATTATGCGCGTGGGTCAATTACTCGAATGCTTTTCCTCATTTATGGTCTTCACGTGCAGGGTCTTCACGTGCAGGCTATTGTGTAAAATGCTTCCAAGGGAGAATAAATTACCGACCTCAAGAGATATGGCAAGGCAACATGTGACCTCTCTTGGAGGATTAGATTACAAGCGCATCCCATGCATATCTTCAAGAATGTGGCATCTACCATTTGGGAGCATTTGAATGGGACACGAGATTCGGCAGGCATAAGGGAGGATCTACGTACCACAGGGAGGATGCGTGAAGCTTGGCCTCAAGAGAGACCAAATGGGTGTGTTTTTTTACCTCGTGCACCGTGGATGTTATCAAAGCTAGAGATGGCGACGGTGAAGCGTGCTATTACTACAATTCGTACTCCCACTGGATGCATGAGGTGTTTGAAGGGAGCCTTTACAAAGAGCAAGAAAAGAGGTGTAGAGCAATTATATGGCTTGAAATCTCATGATTGGCACAAGATGCTCCAAGTAAGTATTTTATATGCATAATATCTTTTTCCTTTCAAATTTGTGAGTGAATAGCTATAAGCAACTAATCAACCACCTCCTCGCGGGTTCAGTTCATACTACCTACTAGCATTTCACGTAGTGCATCAAAGGACGTGAAAGATTGTATTTACAAGATGGGCGAGCTTGTGAGGTATGTGAGCTCAAAGGAAATAGATCCCACCACGCTTGAGAATGCTCGAGTTATGTCAGTGGAGGCGGTTTGTTTAGTGGAGGAGACATTTCCACGTTCTATTCTCACAAGCCAACTACATCTCATAGTGCATTTGGTGGATGAGATTGCTATATGCGGTACTATACATGCACAATGGTTGTTCTTCCTTGAGCGCTTCATGAAGACCTTGAAGGGCTTCGTGAGACAAAATGCAAGACCTGAAGGTAGCATGGCCGAGGGTTGGTTGGTACAAGAGTCACTTGTATATATTTCTGAGCTTCTTGTTGATGTGGATAGCTCTCTCCCACGACTATGGAGAGATGATGAAGACCTAAGGATGACCTCTATTGTGCCTCAAGGAAGAGGACGCAACAAAGTAATAGACGCGGAGTTGCATAATAGTATCAACCTCTTTTGCGTGCTTAATAGTGATGTGATGAAAAGATGGGTGACAAGATACGAGGATGCAAAGGCAAGAAGGCAAGAAGAAAGGGCCCTCTTTCGTACACACCACGGATCTCATGTGCCATACCCTCAGCGTCTAAGAGCACTTCCAAAGGATATTCATGTGGATTGGCTACTTGATGAAATGGAGAAAGCAGAGAAAGACGAGGGGATGCATATCACAATGGAAGAATGGGAGTATGCTAGGGGATGCATGAGCAAGGTCGGTATATAGAATGTTTTGCATAAGTTAGGAGGTTTTTATAATTTAGATTGCTTATTTAATTGATTTTTTCTTGGTGTAGTGCACTATGTTCAATGCTATATGGTGTGAGGGCAAGCATTTTCGAACACAATGGATTGATGATAAGAGAAACACACAAGATTGCGGCGTCATTGCTAGCTTTGAGGGAGCCAATGGAGTCATGGATGATTATTGTGGCATAATCCAAGATATCATTATGCTTGACTTTCGACGCTTCTTTGTGTATGTTTTGGATGTAAAGTGGTTTAAGGACGTGGTGGAAAGAGGCCCTAATGCAACAATCAAATGCCATGCAAGTGGCTTTGTAACTATTGACTCCACAAAGTTTTGGCAAAGTAGAAAGGACACACTAATACTACCGCAACAATGTGAACAGGTACTGTGCACACACATAAAAATACTCGCTTTTAAATATTTGATGCAAGAAAAGTAACATGATTGTATTTGTGTTTGAATTAGGTTGTCTATCAACCAATGGTGGATAATAATAGGTGGTGGCATGTCATACCTATTATGCCACGTTCCAAAGTGATGTATAGTACATTTACTAATATGGAGTGTATGGAGGATGATCATGCCCATGGACGTGATGATGACCGTGATACAAGAGAGGAGGATGATCATGAGATAGGAGATATAGATATTGAGGCCGGCATTACCCGTGAGGACGAGCCTACCATTGGAGATCTTGATTTCGATGAGCACATGAGTGGCACAAGTAGTAGTGGGTTGAATGTATTTGTAGATCTAAACACTTGTTTGGATTTTGAAGTAGATAGTTTGGCAAGGGTTGATCTCATTGAGGATGAGATTGAACCGTAGCCCCACAATTGATATTGGCAAAACTATTTTACATATTGTCTCATTCTCCTCATTTCCCTTAATTCTTGTATATGTGGGCTTGCAAAAAATTATGTGCTTTGGTAATCATGGGCAATGTTTGGAAAGCAATGATGTACACCAAAATCTCACTTTTTGTATTCTCTGGAGCGCGTCTAACCCCGCGTCTAAATGCGTGTCTGAGTCTCAGTGTAAACGCGCAAATAAACACACAAATACACGTGCAAATAGATGCGCTAATAGACGGGATGTTAGACGGGCCCGTATTTTCTCAGGTCAAACACGCAAATAAACGCGGTGATTGACGCGCAAATAGATGAGTATTTAGCCGTGCTAATAGACGCGCCCGTAATTTCTCTACTAGAGCAACGCCTATAGACGCACCCGCTATTTTGCGCGTCTACCAAGCACGTCTATAGTTGCTTTGTGTTGTTGTGTTACAACGGTCCCCATGCGACAGTGAGAAAAGATAGTAGCAGTCTCTTTGCAATAGACTCCACCAAACATTGGACCAATGAAAGTGATACTTTTGTTCTTCCCGAGCACTGTGAGCAGGTGCATACTAATGATTTAATTAGTCGAAGCTTTTGTTTTTAAAGTCCATTGATATATATATAATTGACGACATTTGGCACCCATCTTCAATATAGGTGGTTTTTCATCCGGATCGTTCTGATCCAAGATGGTGGTATGTGATCCAAGTTACACCACGAAGTAAGCAAATTTTTGAAGATCGAGATGTGGATATGGAGATGCCACTACCAATGCCGGATCCAATTGACGAATCTAGCGAAGAAGATGTAGATCACCATATGAGCCAAGAGGAAGATGCGCATAATGACATCGCACGGGAGGAGGATGGAGATCACGATATTGACGAAGAAGACAACTATCATCAAGATCAATCACCACACTTAAGCTTTATTGAAGAAGATGATCAAACACCTTTAGGTGAACATACGATGATAGAGTACGATGATGATATAGGAGATCAACTCGGTATAGAGTTGGAGATAGACTTGCTTGGTGCCTTAGACTTGGCTCAAGATGAAACAGTTGATGTAAATGCTCTTATTTGATTTTTCTCATCTCAAATTTGGACATGAATATATGAGCTTCAAAAGCTTGATGTACATGCTCTCATTTTTTTATTCTCTATGAGTTCAAACATGTATGAAAATTTAAAAAAATTTGTCATTGGAAAAAACTAACTTTTAAGGCCTATTAAAAAAAAAAAATCTCTCTGTAAAAACGTCGCTATAATATTTTGTCTCAGTGTCGCTATATAGCGACTTTTAGTAGTATTCGCTATATAGCGACGATTTATGAAACCCGCTTTTTATACCGACAATTAGCGCTAGGCGGGCGCTAAACGTCGGTATGTAAACGTCGCAATAGGATCCGTGTGTAGTAGTGTACCAAGCTCCAATGCAAGCTACATTACCAATGAAGAATAATTATTATTTGATATAATCCTCCACAATGTAAGAGATAATCTAGGTAGGGATTGATACTCACTCCTCGTGATATGCAATAAAGATAACTCGCACTGTAGTCAAATCAATAGGTTGCAACCACTTAAAACCATCATCTATGGTCTTCTGCTTATTGCTAAGTACACTAGAAACAAGAGGATCGACCATATATGCACATCTCTATATATATAAGGGAAGCTGTTGTAAAACCTTACTGCAATAAAAAGAAAAGAATATTAGTTCATTTGATCCAATGGAAATATAAAAGCATAAAGTCAATAAAAAGTTTGTGTCAAACCTAAGGATGGCTATTATGACCTTGTCATTAACCTCTTTCTTGAAGTTTATAAGGATTGAAATGTCCTCTTCATTGAATAGAAAAGTAAGAGGTTGTTCTCGAAGTTGAAACCTAACTTGAAATGACTTCTCTATTTGCTGCAATGTATGATTATTTTCTAGAGTCATCTGATGGATAGCCAGAGCAGCTTTGCTTTCTTGAGATGAGCTTTCTATATTCTCTACTCTAGCTATGTCCTCCTCATCCTCGTCCTTTCCCTTCTCCTATAAAAGGATAAAATAATTATGAGATTCAAAATTTTAAATTAATTATAAATTTAAAAATATCTTTAACTGAATAAAGAAAATTAAACATAAGTTTTCATACCTTTACATATCTTCGTGGTCTTTTTATGTAACCTTCAAAGGCAAGGTTAGTGTCATATCCATCTTCTTTAGCTTCCTTACTATCGCTGGTGTCCTCACTATCATATCCATAGCTTTCATCATTTTCATCATCTTTCTTTCTCTCATCATACATGACCATCTCTATGTCAGCATCCTCTTCATGTGAGATCGGATCTTTCTTATCATACTTTATTGTGAGAGAAGCCACGGTATCAAGGTATTCCAAGAAAGTAGGGCTCTCAATAATATTTACATGGTGTCCTTTTCTGATAAGAGCTTCAAACAAATGTCCCATTCGACACAATGTGACTTCCCATCAGGACGGCAATAAAAATTCCATCATACTAATTAAAAGATTAGCAGTTTTTGCTGGCCTTTCATAGTGATTTGCATTGTGATGGAGGGGACTTGGAGCTTCATGCTCTTCCAGCAGTAGTTGCAATCTCTTTGCATTCCCTCTTATATTGTTCTATAAGGAGTGATCATTGTAAGGGCTCTTCATGCACAAGAAAAAGGTTTCAAGACTCTGTATCTTGAGACCGCATTCTCTCTTGTCCCTTTTTCTTGAGTATATACCATTGTAAATCTTAAGCTCATTGCCATATTGTTTTTCTAGGGTAGCAAACATTTGTTCCTTGTCATCTTTATCAGCAAATATGACTATGTTACATAGTCCCACTCTACCAATGGTGGTATGTAATATTCTGTCAAGGAGTTGACAAATGTCATCCGGTGATATTTCATAGACAAAGAAAAGCTGAGGCCTCTCCCAAGCAGTGTCATTGGACAAAAAATCATTCAGTGAAACTCCCTTGCACTCAACACTCTTTTCAGACTCTGAAATGATTTCATGTATGAAAAAAAAGCCCTTGTTCAAATTTTTTTCTTTTTTGAGAGTGTGCTTATTGATGACTTTTTGTGCATATGCATACACATTTTCCAGAATGTCACTTGCCATAGAAGGAGTAATTTCAGATCCATCATCTTCTACCTTCACCCATTCATGCGCCCAAGCCTTCTGTTTAGCTGATGGTAAAGCTGATGCCATCTGCCTCACAATGCTATGATCAATTTTACATTGGCTAATTGGAATATTTTTTTCTACCAAAAAATATTCAATTGCACTCTTTACTGCATCACGCTTGACCTGTTGGATGATGCAATCTTCCATGCAATGATCTTTATCATTTTTTCCAAAAAACCATTCTTTGGACATTAATTTCTCTGCAGCAAGACTTGCGTATTTGTCTGGTAAGTTTCTTAAAGGCCTCCACATTCGAGCTGTCATCTCTTTTTTCTCAATCTTCTTTGCCTTGTCTTTAATCAATGATGGAGCCTCATATGTGACATCTCCTTTCTCACATGCAAGACACACGTCTTTGATCTGATGAAAAACTTCATCACTACAGAAAAGTATGCTTGTGTAGTCTTGATACCTATCCCTTACTGCCTTAAAGCTTGTAATCACCTCTGCTCTTTCCTCCTTTCCCCTTGGTACAATGGCACTCAAGCATGTGTAGAAGTCAACAAGATTATCCGCTTCCACTTTAGTTGCAGTTCTTTTGAGAGTGGTCATAGGAGAATGAAAAGTTCTCCATATGGTCCTAGCTTTGAGCAACATCTCTGAAGTGGAGGTGATTTTTCGTAGTGCATAAATGTCATGATTAAGTCTTTCTGACTCAATCAAATATTTTTTCTCGTTCTTGAAGATACAAATGCGTGTAGAATAGTAGTGAAATTGAGGCACACTCACGAAGGTTTGATAAGTAATTTCTCCTTTCTTGTATGCATCTCTAGAGCACTCATTACAAGCATAGGCATAGTGCTGACCATCTATTGCCTCAAATGTGCAATGAGCTAAGAAATTTCTCTTGGCATCCTTTATATGTCATTTTGGATCATTCACTGAACTCTGTCCTTCTTGAAGTGAGGGAACTTGTTTTTAGAGGAACTTAGTGAATTGCATCTCAAAATCTATAGGCTAAGAGAAATTGATGGATTGACTATAATCTCCCATGACTGGCCAAAATGCTCTTGGACGGAGTACCAAATTAGAAACAACTGGTTTTTTTCCATCAATCAAAGCCTGAAAAATCTTTTCAGCATAGACTATATCTAAGGTCCTACTATTGGTGAAGACACTTGCTTTGACCACCGTTGAAGCATGTATAACTTGAGTCTTCTGGCCCCATATATATCCTGGATCCTCATCTGTCACATCCTCATTCAAGCGAAGATTTAGGTTCTTCATTGATAACATTTTTGCTTCTAGATTTGACTCCATTTCAAGACCCTCCGTATCCTATTCATGTTCTTCCTCTTCTCTTCTTTGCCCTTTCTTTGTATATGAATGACCTCTTTTTCGAGTTATAGGACTTGGAACTGTAGCTCGTGAAGTACTTGGCTTTTGCATTTGACATCAAGGTTTATTTTTTAGGGGCTCTATGTGAACCGCTTTAGATCGCCCTACTTCTTCTTCTATTGCCTCAACTTCAGGTATACTTAAGGGCTTCACTTGTTCTGTTATTCCATCAACTTCATGAGTTACACCATCTAAGTGAGTAATTCATGAACAAGAGATGTGTGTGCATGTCCTATCTTATCTGATGCATGTCATGTCTCACTCAATTCAATTTCTGTCTGACATGCATGTGCATGTCTTGTATCATCTGATGCATGTCTTGTCTCCACCAATTCAATTCCTGTCTCATGAGATGTAGATCCCTTGTAAGCATCCACGTGTACAAGACCCTCATCCATTGCTACAATGTGTTCTGTCTCATCTACTCTAGTTCCTTTCTCATTTGTATTACCATGAACTAGGTCTACATGGCGTGTCTCATCACTTCCTTTCTCATGTGTGGATTCTTGCACCTTAGGTCCCTCCAATGAAGTTGAACCTTGTTCAATGATACCCTGAAAGTATTCAAGGATAATCTTTGACTGCATTTTTCTTGCTTCCTCAATGGGAAATTGCTCCCACACATGTTGGAGGATCTCCAATGCAGGAACCAATTCAGGAAATCTAGGTGCTTTTGGCAATGGCATCACAAAGTGCATTGCATCTTTCTTAGAAAGAAGAAATGATCTGTTGCTCATTCTTGACTTCGTGTAAATCATCATTGTACTACTATCTTTTTCAAATTTTATTCCTAGTAAGGTGCCCCCTTGAATCAAATTGCTCTTTGAGAAAGATACATTTGATGCCCACTCATCTTTCTCCAACTCTCTCTTTGTCATCACTAGAATGAGATTTCCTTTACTTAAGACCAAGAACCATGCTTTCTTTGTTGTGTCAACAATGGTCCAGTTTGTGAAGTCCTTTGGGGCATAAATTCTTCCATTGTATTTTAGTGTCATACCATTGACAAATGCTATAGCCTCAAGATCCATCCTATATTCAAGCACAACACAAATTTTAGGTACTTTGACAAACTATAGTTACTTTGAAAAATAAAAAGTACAATGAGTCCCATTAATACACCTTAAGTTTTTATTCTTTCCAATCGTATAAGTGTCAATTTCATGCTTTGGGAATAGCCTAAAAGGCTTTACAAGGCTTAGAGCATAAATGTGAAAAAAAATAAGGATTTACAATGATCTCCGAATACAAATTTGAAGTCTGTCAGATATAAGTGCAAAATGCTCTGTCAACTCCCGCAATTGATATAAGTGTAAAATGCTTTGTCAACTCCCACAACTGGTACAAATATAATCTGCTATGTCTAGTCCCTTAATTGATTCAACTGTAATCTGTCATGTCCATTGATACAACTTCCAATCATCTTGAAAGTTTAAAAACCTGCATGAGCTTATACTCATGCATGCGCATGAGCTTATGCTTAAGTTTCCGCATAAGCTCATGCTTATGCATGAGCTTATGCGAAAATAGAGAATGATAGAAGCTTATGCGGAAACTCATTCTCTATTTCCACATAAGCTCCTTCTCTATTTTCCGCATGAGCATAAGCATGAGCTTATGCTTATGCTTATGCTTATGCATAAGCGTAAGCTCATGCTTATGCTCATGCATGAGCATGAGCTTATGCTTAAGTTTTCACATAAGCTTATGCTTATGCATGAGCTTATGCAGAAATAGAGAATGAGAGAAGCTTATGCGGATCTCATTCTCTATTTCCGCATAAGCTCATTCTCTATTTCCCACTCTATTTCCCTCTTCTCTCATTTCCCCCTCATGAGCTTATGCGGAAATAGAGAACGAGAGAAGCTTCTCTCATTCTCTTTTTCCGCATAAGCTCATTCTCTATTTCCGCATAAGCTTATTCTTATGCTTCTCTCATTCCCCCTCATCTCTTTCCCCTTCTCTATTTTCCCCTTCTCTCATTCTCTATTTCTGCATAAGCATAAGCATGAGCTTATTCTCTCTAACTCTTATTCTCTATTTCCCTTTTCTTCCTCTTCTCTTTCCTTTCCCTCTTCTTTCCTTTCCATCTTCTTTCCCTCTTTCCTTTCCCTCTTCTTTCCTTTCCCTCTTCTTTCTTCTTGCCTATGCCTATGCCTATGCCTATGCTTATGTTTGTTTTTTTGTTTTCTGTTTTCGTGTTTGTGTCTATGTTAGACATGGGATCACGTCGCTCATCCGACGAGTACGGACAGCCTCACAGGAGGAGAGCTCATGATCTATATGCTCCAGAGGACTTTGATTCCTCTCAGGCGACTACCCCGAGGACTACCCCTGGTCCGACTCCTCTCGGACCTAGCACTATCACTACCCCTGGTCCAACTCCTCTTCCACGTAGCACTGCGACTACCGCTCGGGGAACTCCTTTGCTAGTCGCGCATGGCTTTGTCAGGAGTCCTGACGAGTTTGTAGCACAGATAAGCGATGAGGAGGCAGCGAGATTCTTCTCTCTGCTCTCTCAATGGACCTCAGCAATTCCTTCCCCTACACCAACGGTTGGACGTACTGCCCAGCCATCCCCTCGCACCCCTTCGACCACGGGATCATCACCTGCGCGGACCTCTTGCAAGGGAAGGAAGAGTAGGATGGGTGGCTCATGTTGTGCTGACTCGGGAGATGTAGACAAGTCAGCACACTCACGCTCCTTTAGGTCTCCACATGGTCCAGAGACACAGTATCAGTCAGGTCCCTTTCCCTCTCCTAGTCCCACTGCTACTCCTCGCTCCGGAAGCGCTCGCGCAGCTTCCACTCCTTCAGACTCTGCTACCATCAGTCCCCTCAGGGGATCTCTTCTATCAAATCACATCTGCCGGAGAGATAATAGAAGATAAAAAGAGCAAAGAAGTGATGGACACCATGAGAAGGTTGATGAGTCATCACTTCAAGAGCGGCATAAATACCGATTGGCGGTATTAAGATGGCCAAAAGAAGCAGGCGGTGATCGATGAGTTAAAACGAAGATACCCTAATCCGCCAAATGTGGAGTTTAATGACAATTATATGCGAGAGTGCATGGGTTTGGTCCTAAAGCATCGTAGATCAACCTTGCGTACTTCCATCACAAAGGGGTTGGCTAAACCCAGCTGGGCAGACAAAGCTGATTGGAAGTACTTCAAGAAGCAACATAGGAACCATCCCGAAATGTTCGAGGGTCAGAGGAGGGCTGCGAAGAGATGGCTGGACGTCATAGGTCCTTCGCACTTTGGTGCAGGCAGACGGTATGCATTCGAGGCAATCGTGGTAAGTCTACTTCTTCTCATTTAATGTATTGTTCTATTTGTTTTACTTACATATTACATGCACTTTAGCTTACTCTAACTCTCGTAAATTGGATCCACAGCAAGCTGCGATGGGCCGTCTTCCTACAGATGCAGAGACGCGACGCGCATTTCAGATAGGAACAAAGCCGTGGTTCATTGAGCAATAGGCAATGGGAGCGACGGTCGATTGGGCTGAGGTGGCTGCTCGCACGGTATAAGTTTACTCCTACTTGTAATCTCACTTTTTAATTTAAGTTCCAATCTAATTTTCGATTTATATGGTTCACTCTTAGGGTCAAAGCTCAAGTGTCCCATCATCGGAGGCGAGCGATCAACAGGGCCAAGGATCAGACACAGGTGGCGACGATGAGGGAGAAGACGCAGGTGTCGAGGACCAAGGAACAGGCCAACAAGACGAAGATGATTCGGATTTGGATTCAGATGAGTAGTAGTGGTAGTAGCATTTTATATATCCGCTCGTTTGAGCAATTTTGTATCACCCTTTTGAAAGGGTAATTTTGTTACAAACACTGTTGTAGATGTCCAACATGTATATGCATTTGTTACTCATCATTTCACAAGAACAATTTTGTATCACCCTGCAAGCAAGGGAAATTTTGTTATAAAAAACTTTCTTTTGTAATTACAAAAAAGAAAAAGGATTAGTGGGACTAAACAGGGCCAAAAGGAAGCCCTGTTTAGCCCCACTAACCCTTTTTTTTTACTTCTATTAATCGTCGCTATATAGCGACGTTTACCAGTGTTGCTATATAGCGACAATTAATAGTATCGCTATATAGCGACGTTTGCATCATCGCTATATAGTGACAATTGCATCGTCGCTATATAGCGACGATTGCCAGTGTCACTATATAGTGATGCTTTATAGCGACGGTCCTTTTCTGACACTTTTAGCGACACTTATAGCGACATTTGCGCCCGTGAAAAAAAAAAATTTAATGTAAAAAGCGTGGGTATTTCCGTCAGAAAATGGCCTATGCCTTGTAGTGGTAATTGTGGACATCTTAGCCAAGCAATGTTTCTTTGTCAATTCAATAGCATCTATCCATGGTAGTGTGTCAGAGTAAGTATAACCTACTTGTGTCATAATTACGTCAATGAGATGCATCCTATGCAATGCGCACATTCATTTATGTTTTCTATTTTGATGTGTAGATCGGCTCGAAAGTTGGTAGGTGCTATAGATGCACTTATGCAAATGGAAGGTGACTTAGAAGATCAAATAGAGTATGTAACATGCCCTGCACTGAAGTAGAATAATGACCACAATTGTGGGTGGAGAGTCGGATATAACTGCTTTTTACTCCTTGCTCAAATTTTTTATTTGAGCGACGGTGAAACCTCATTGTCGACATATACAGACTTGCATCTCTATGCATTTATGTCATCTATCATTAAGGCATTTATCGATAACATGGTGGAGCATCCAGAGGAAACATTGGTTGCTACGCCCATAAGTTGTCCTAATGTAACCGCTGTATTGGATGAAATGGGGAGCTCTTTTGAGGTTAGGGTTATCATTAGCAAGCAACGTCCTCGTGTTTTGACTTTTGGTAGCGAGGAGGTTACAATCCTCTCCGACCCTTTGAAAGAGGCTAATGGCAAAGACATGATGGCCATCCTCAGGTTTGATATGAACATCTCTTGGCTTGATACTTCAATCATTTGATTCAATCTGCTTCTAACATTCGTTTATTTATTGCTGTAGTACAGTTATATCAGTACAGTTATATCTCACTTTCCTAGATCAATACAGAATCACATCTGTATGCTCGATTCTCTCCTTTCAGCTGTACTTAGTGATACCAAGAAGACAGTAGATGATGTTTGTTCAATGCTACAACCTTTAGACTTGGATGGCATGCTAGTTGTCTTTATGCCATATTATGAGAAGTAAGTATGGTCTCAATCTTTCTTTTACTCTTTTATTTGTAATATTGTGTCAATTAATACTTAATATTGTGATAAATCTTATCGCTCGTTATTGGTGATGTAGCTCACATTGGAGCCTGATAGTATGGGATCTTGATGACAACCATTGTTGGTTTGTCAACTCATTTACAGGCTTTCATGGGGTGTTCAAGTAAGTGTTCTTTTATCATATCATTATGAACATGCATCTTAGTATTTACTACACAAATTCACTTTGTCATATGTCATGATGGACAGGTCTGCAAACAAGTTAGTTTATGCAATTATGAAAATCAGGGAGCATCAAGACCAACCAAATTTTGAGACACGCCTCGTAGTGGAGCAAAAAGACAAGTTTAGTAGTGGTGGAGAATTGCCTACAACTGTTGAGATATCGAGCTCCACTCGAGATATGCCAGGGTGACCGTTGTGTACTTATGTCACCGACTTGTTAGCTGGAGATGCGGTTGGTACACCACCCACGAATAATAGCTGGATGACAGCTATCCTTATCTACTATAGTTTGTGGCTCAATTAGTATGCCACCTTAGTTAGTTGAGTTTGGTTTGAGACCCACATATAGGGTTCTTCTATTTCTTTGTACTAGAGTTCTTTTGGCTTACACAACTAAGAAGAGGAAAATTGTTTTCAGCCTCCACCTTTGTTGTATTCCCCCATTTGTGATTGTGAAAAAGCCACAAGTGAGACTCCTTCCCTCTCTCCTACAATCTTCACATGGTATCAGAGCCTTGTTCGTGGTAAGGAGCTCAAGAAAGCAAGCCAAGTTCATGGTGTCCTGGTAAGAGGACCAGTGTTGCTTTCCTATTTCGAGTTTGGGAGCAAATCTCTGCAGGTAGCACAGCCAGGAGTGCAGGAGTGCACTGTTTCAGATTGAGACGCTCTTCATGGTGTGGCGAGAGCTCAGTATATGGTGCGGGAGAGGGCGTGGCCCTTAGTGATTTTATTTTTCTGATTTGAGGCTGTTTCGGGGCCCGTTTTGAAGGCGGAAGTTCTTCGCAGGCACTCAGAAAAAGGCCCTATTTTTTCCTGTGCGACCACTGCGCGGCTAGTTGGTGGAAAGGTGCCACAGAAATTGCATCATATGCCTGTGTGCAGAGATATTGGGAGTTGCAGATTCATGCCTGTTGCCTGTTGATGCAAAATCGTCACTAGGAAGTGACTGTGTGGTGAAATACCACTTTCGTCAGTTTTGCAGATCTGCCCGTGTGAGGCAAAAGCTGTGTTCTTTGCAGTGATAGAATATTTTGCAGTGTTCTGTAATGGCATCTGATTCTCTTTCACAGATTGTCACTGAAAAGCTTGACAAGAGATATCTGGCACAAACGCATTGGTCATGTTAATATACAGCGACTTAAATCAATGCAAGCCCAAAATATTGTTGCAGGATTGCCAAAATTCAAGCTTGCAGAAATGCACAAGATTTGTGAAGCCTGTCAATTTGGGAAACAGGCAAGGAAACCTTTTCCTAGGCATGTTTAAGAGAGTAAAAAGCCATTGGAATTAATCCACTCTGATGTAAAGACTACAAAAGCTGCATCTATTGGAGGCTGTCACTATTTTGTCACATTTATTGATGACTTCAGCAGAAAACTGTGGGTGTATTTTATGAAAAAGAAAAGTGAAGTGTTTGGGCACTTCAAAGCTTTCAAAGCTATGGTTGAAAAAGAAACAGGCCTGCAAATAAAATGCCTAAGGTCAGATGGAGGGGGAGAGTACCTCTCAAATGAGTTTGCAAGGTTCTTGCAGGAGCATGGTATAAAGCAGCAATATTCATGCAGTCATACCCCACAGCAAAATGGAATTGCAGAAAGAAAAAATAGGCATATTGGAGAGGTATCTCGGGCTATGCTAAATGAAAAAGATCTACCAGATTATTATTGGGCTGAAGCAGTTGCTACAGCAGTCTATATAATGAACAGGACTCCCACTGCAGCAATACATGGCATGACGCCAGAGGAGATGTATACTGGTAGGAAACCAGATATTTCTCATTTGAAGATTTTTGGTTGCATTGCCTATGTCCATGTGCCAGATGAGTTGAGGTCCAAGTGCATCTTTATTGGTTATTCTCTGCAGCAGAAAGGGTATAGATGCTATAACCCTTCTACACGTAAGTTCACAGTGAGCAGAGATGTTGTCTTTGATGAGATGAGCAGCTGGTATAAACTAGTAAATGTGATGATTGATGTAGATGCACAAAATGGTATTGCTGCATAGAATTCACAGCAGCAATCACAAAATATCAGTGGACCTGCAGTGTCCTCTAGCAGTGGTTCACATACTTCACCATGGACAGGTAGATTAAGATCAGGAGAATCTCCTCAAAGCAATGCAGATAGTGGTATGCAGGTATTACAAGAGAAGGTAGATCAGCCCATGTTTGATGTGAATGCAGGTCACTCTTATGTGGATGGTGAATCCAGTGGCTCAGAACAGAGCATTGATGATGAGTTGGGTATTCCTTCTGTTGTTACACCTGGAGTAAGGAAGACCAGGGATGTTTTGAGAGCACCTGGAAGTGAGCCTATTTTGCGCAGGTCTACCAGGGTTAGATATCCTGTGGATAGGCTGAAATATGATGGATTTACAGCCATTCACTATGCCTATATGGTCAAAGTGATACAGGAACCAGAACCCACTTCTTTTGAGCAAGCCATGGGAAATGAAAAATGGGAGAAAGCCATGGATGAAGAAATGGATGCCTTGGATGCTAATGCTACATGGGAATTGGTGCCTTTGCCTAAAGGCAAGAATGCAATTGGTTGTAAGTGGGTTTATAAGATCAAGCACAATGCAGATGGTTCTGTGAATAGATACAAGGCAAGATTAGTTGTCAAGGGGTATGCACAGACATATGGCATTGATTATGAAGAAACTTTCAGCCCGGTTGCAAGGATGGCAACCGTAAGAACAGCCATTGCTATGGCTACATCAAAGGGATGGTCTTTACATCAGATGGATGTAAAGAATGCCTTCTTGCATGGTGATTTGCAAGAAGAGGTCTTTATGGAGCAGCCAGCAGGTTATGTTCATGCTACTCATCCTGAGTTTGTTTGTAGGTTGAAGAAAGCCTTGTATGGCTTGAAGCAAGCACCTAGAGCATGGTCTGACAAGATAGGACAGTATCTTGTCACTATTGGCTTTCAGATTTCCAAGGCAGATTTCTCACTCTATGTGAGAAAAACAAAGAAAGGGATTATGCTGCTGGTCATTTATGTTGATGATTTGATCATCACAGGTGATAGTGATGAAGATATCCTTCATGTGAAAATGCTATTGAGGCAGAAGTTTGAGATGAAGGATTTGGGAGAGCTGCGTTATTTCTTGGGCATTGAGGTGATTAGATCACCAAGTGGGATACAGCTCTTGCAGAGGCAGTATGGATTGGACATGCTGTCCAAATATGGGATGACAGGCTGTAAGCCTATTTCAGTTCCTTTGGAGCAGAATGTGAAGCTGAGCACAGATGCAGGTGAGCTTCTGGAAGACCCTACTATGTACAGACGCATAGTAGGAAGTTTGATTTACATGACTATTACCAGGCCAGATTTGAGCTATGCTGTTGGGTTGGTAAGTCAGTTTATGCAGGCTCCAAGGAAACCGCATTTGGATGCGGCTAGACGCATACTCAGGTATGTGAAGTCCACATTGCAGTATGGACTATTTTATGAGGCTGGGGTTCAGATACAGTTGCATGGATACACTGATGCTGATTGGGTTGGTAGCATTTCTGATAGACGATCTACCAGTGGATATGTGTTCTCTTTTGGGAGTGCTGCAGTCACTTGGAGCAGCAAGAAACAGCCTACAATTGCCTTGTCGAGCACAGAGGCTGAGTACAGGGGTGCAGCAATGGCTGCATGTGAGGTAGCTTGGTTGCATAAGCTACTCTATGATATGCATCAGTCTACAGATGGGTCGGTTGTCATTTATTGTGACAACATGAGCAGTATACACTTGGCAAAGAACCCAGTCTTTCATGCCAGAACAAAGCACATTGAGGTGCATTATCACTATGTGCGGGAGAAGGTTTTACTAGGTCTTATTGATCTAGTTTATGTCAGCACAGAGGATCAGGTAGCTGACATATTCACGAAAGCATTGGGCGCAGAGAAGCTGCGCAAGTTCAGAGACCTGCTTGGTGTGCAGGATTTGGGATTGAGCTCGAGGGGGAGTGTTGAGATATCGAGCTCCACTCGAGATATGCCAGGGTGACCGTTGTGTACTTATGTCACCGACTTGTTAGCTGGAGATGCGGTTGGTACACCGCCCACGAATAATAGCTGGATGACAGCTATCCTTATCTACTATAGTTTGTGGCTCAGTTAGTATGCCACCTTAGTTAGTTGAGTTTGGTTTGAGACCCACATATAGGGTTCTTCTATTTCTTTGTACTAGAGTTCTTTTGGCTTACACAACTAAGAAGAGGAAAACTGTTTTCAGCCTCCACCTTTGTGTGTATTCCCCCATTTGTGATTGTGAGAAAGCCGCAAGTGAGACTCCTTCCCTCTCTCCCACAATCTTCACAACAACTTCATGTTGTTCCTCAATGAAATTTTTGAACATGTCTCAATAGAAGGATATACAAAGCTCGAGCTACAAGATTTTATGGCTAAGACTGTTCACTACCTAACTGCTACCATTGGGAAACAACATGATGGACTCAATGAAGAACCTGAGGGAGCCAAAGAAAAACAAGAGACAATTCAGTCTCCTTCTGCATCATAGCCTCAAGTAGAAGCATTACAATCTCCACTTGAATTAGAGACTCAATGCATTCTTCCTACACAAGAAGTAGAGACTCAATGTGCATCTACAACATCACATCTTGCAAAGGAGGAAGAGATTAAGTCTATCCCGATTGCACCAGAAGTAGAATCTCAATGTACACCATCCACACAAGAAGTAGAGACTCAATGTACTCTTAGAGAATCACAGCCTCAAGAGTCCTTGAAGATTTTTATCTTGTTTGTATTGATTAATGATAGTGTTTTTTAAACTTATGTTAAATGTTACAATACATTAGGATATTTACTTATTATATTTATTCAATTTGTATTATTATTGTATTAGCAATTCTAAAAAAATAAATTGTATTAGCAATTCTAATATGATCTACTCAGCCCTACCAGACTTGTTGCAGAGAATACAAAACTATTACAAGCCATAGAGGCCAAGATCACACTAGAAGATCTCATAATTAATATCTCTTATCTTCTCAACAATCCAATCTTCCACAGACTCCACGTCCATATCCTCAACATAATTACAATGAAGGAAGAAATTCAAGCAATCATGATGGACAGGTTGCAGACTCCACATCCATATCCTCAACATAATTACAATGAAGGAAGAAATTCAAGCAATCATGATGGATAGGCCACAGAGGCCGAGATCACACTAGAAGATCTCATCATTAGTATCTCTTATCTTCTCAACAATCCAATCTGATCTCATCATTAGTATCTCTTATCTTGTCAACAATCCAATCTTCCACGGACTCAACTTCCGTATCATCAACATAATTACAATGAAGGAAGAAATTCAAACAGTCACTAGACAGGCCACAAAGGCCAAGATCACACTAGAAGATCTCATCATTAGTATCTCTTATCTTCTCAACAATCCAATCTTCCACGGACTCCACTTTCATATCGTCAACATAATTACAATGAAGGAAGAAATGTAAACAGTCACAGATTGTTTCTTTATACTCTTTGGGAGGCCTTTATTGTTCTTTCAGCATCCCGATCAAATCGGCCATACCGAGTGCTTCGATAATGTAGGTTGCTTAAGAAGTCCAAGAGATCTTGTCATGCTTTTATAATACATTGTAAAAGTCTTTCGTTCTCTGCTATCTTCTAAGTCTTCTCCCTCTCTATCCGCCTCTGTGCATCGAATTCCTCTCTCCCCACCCGTGTGAGTGGAGAGCCTTGTCAAATTCTTGCATCTCTCATTGCTCCTTGGTCAACAACCCATTGTTTGAGACTGTCGATTCCAGACTCCACGTCTCTGACGATGCCAAGGACATCCATGGTGGGTGGAGAGATGATAAATTAAGAGTGATAAATGAAGAATGTGCTTGTAGAAGGACTAGGATGGACGAAAGAAGGGAGTCTAATCATATTATTCTTGTCTTCAATCACTTTATTTCATAGATTTAAACCAATTCAAAATCTATCATCTCATGTATCTCTCACATTTATGGTCTTTTATTTTTTACTTCACTCAATGAACAACTCACCTCTGTAAATTTATTAAATTGGTTTTACTTTTTTGAAAGTCTAATTTATTATATACAATAAATATCTTATGATGAGAATCTAATAATTATATCATTCTTGTGTTCCATCATTTTACTTTATATATTTCAATGTACTGATCAATGTCTCCCATTATGGTCTTGCATCCCATCATTTTATTTTATAGATTTCAATGTACTCACTATCTTACATGTCTCGCATTACGGTCTTGCATCTGTTACTTCAGATAATCTAGTCATCTCAGCCTTTACCAATTCTTTATTCTAAATCTTTCATCCCACATTATGAGTCTGTAGTTCTATAAATCCCCTAGGAGTCGTTCATCTTCTATATCTCACCCGTAGCAAACACTTCTTCCACTTTGCTCTTCTTACCTTACTCCTCTCTTCAAGCTTTCTCCTTCCATCTTGCCCGCAGCCTTACCTCCTCTTCTCAAGCATACTCCTTTCATCTTGCCTTACCTCCTCTAATTACCTTCCTCACTCTCGTTACCTTCCTCACCTCGTTTGTCTTCTCACCTGCAACAAACACTTCTTCCACTTTGCTCTTCTTACCTTACTCCTCTCCTCAAGCTTGCTCCTTCCATCTTGCCCGCAACCTTACCTCCTCTTCTCAAGCATACTCCTTTCATCTTGCCTTAACTCCTCTAGTTACTTTCCTTACTCTCGTTACCTTCCTCCTCTCGTTTTTATAAATCTTTTTAGGGTAATCGATTCTGTCGAGCAAGCCATTAGCAGCATCAAAGTATGGATTGCCGAGAACCAAGGAAAGAGAGAGGAGAGAAAGCAAAATCCAGCTCCATTAACCCAGTACGAGAAGGATGACTTTGCTTGTCAGAAGGGCTTAAAGAAGGAAGAGAAAAGAAAAATAAGTATGGCTACTATTGAAATAGATAAATTGCAATCATATAGGAGAGAGCTAATAGACTTTCAAAGTGAGATATCTTCGCGTGTGGCTCGTTATGGAAGATTTTCACCCCAGGAAGTGCAAGCCATTCGGAATAAACAAAGTGTTATGCAGGAGAAAATTCATCAATTCTTACTTCTCTTCTATAATTTTAACTACATCGATGAGGATGAGATGAGCTCAGCTCTTGAATGGGTTAAATTTAGGCTAAGGGCTTGAAAATAGAAAATTCATCAAATTGAATGACTGTAGTCTTGAAAATAAATTTGCCTTCCAATGAGAGTCTTATTGTAACTTTTGGTGTTTTTCAACACCTTTATAAATATTATGAGAGTTTGCTACTTTTAACTACATCGATGAGGATGAGATGAGCTCAACTCTTGAATGGGTTGAATTTAGGCTAAAGGCTTGAAAAGAGAAAATTCATCAAATTGAATGGTTGTAGTCTTGAAAATAAATTTGCCTTCTAATGAGAGTCTCTTTAATACTGTAACTTTTGAAGGTGTTTATTAACACCATTAAATATTAAGAGAGCTTACAACTGCTGAATCTTATTTTTTCATGTAACTTATCTAGGCTGCTTTAAATTTTATAATTTTAGTTTCATGTCCTTAAAAAATATATAAAAAAATGCTTGTTTTTATGTTTTTATGTTTTTATATGTGCTTTGAAGATTGGGTTTTTCTTAAATTTTATCTGAAAACTAGTCCAAAAGTATATGTAAAAATGAATTTGTACATTGACAAGTCCAAAATTAATGAAATAAGTGTTTAGTGATAGTTTTTCATAGGAGTTGGAGATGGAGAAATGTAAAGGAGCTGCAACCTGAGCATTATAGCTCCCACCTCCTCGCCTAGTGATGCAAAATCTCCTTCTACAGATGAAGACAGTCGTGAGCTTATGAGAAAGGTAAAGAAATCCATTTGAAGAGAGAGACAAAAGAAAAGAATGGCCTACATACGGCTACCCTAAAAATCCTTTCCCCCTTCCTGTACATTCTACCTTAGATTAAAATTATCAATCTTCCTATGTGTATACCTATACCTTTAATCTTTAAAAATTTTCCCTCTAGTGAATGGACGTGGTATTATACAGGTTCTAAGGTTCACCCCCTTGGCATGCACTAGCTTCACAAGTCTAGAGTACATTTTTTACAAAAGTTTGCCTTTTCGACCAAATGAGAAAATGTTATTGAGCTTGCCCTCAAATGTATCAGTGCAATATTGGAGACCTCCTAATAAATAGCAAAGGTTCTGGTTGTCTCCTTGGGCTTTTAGGAAGCTCAAGTAGTGCACTTTCAATCAAATAATAACTTCCATATTTGTGTAGTCTGAACACTTTTTTTTAAAAATTTGATATCGGATAGAGTCCAAGCTGCATGCTTCATAGGCATCATAGCATTTGCAATAGTTTAATGATCTCATTCAAGATGCCAACTGTGTATTTTTTTTAACCTCAAATTCAAGTTAAGAATCTGTACATTATCTTAGACACCAAGTTTTTCAAATTCCATTGAGTCGAAATGCATAAGTTACAAATTGAGCTAGTTAGCCATATGCAATATATTCCCAGAACTTCACAAAAAGTGGCTACACCCAATCATGCATTGGCCCCTCTAGCTTCTTTGGCTTTGGTAAATTCCTTACTCTTTGCTAAAAACCAAGAATTTCACCTATTTGCAATAAGCTTCTATAGATAGAATAATTGCAATGCTACACAACATACACAAATGAGAACCCAAATCTATAACATCTTGGGTCTCATGAACTATTTTTACTTTCCTTCTTCAATCTCTCATCACTTCTCCTCATTACAACACCTCTTCTTTACTTCCTTTCCAATCATTTTCCCTTTTGTTGCCAATGGCTAATTTTCTACATTTGAGCATGATTATCATATCCTCAAATATGATGTTTAAAATAAATTTATGTTATTCCATAGTGATTCATCTTGCTTAGGAGCAACCAGATTCTCTCCTTTATTCCTTCTTCTGTCCCTCTGTATTTTCTTATTCTAAGGTCTCTTCTTTGTGTATTTGATCCACAATTAATTGTCCCTACCTTGAATTCTATCCTTCCCTAGGTGTAAGATGTAATGAAAGAATGAAGGAAGCAACTTCTTTGTGTTCAATGCCAATCTTCTCATGCTTCTTATAGGCCTACTTCTCTTGATGATACACCCACACCAAATGGAAAAGTTCCTCCCTACTGAGAGGATTATAGCTACAATTCAGGTGTCTAAAACATAACTTCATCAGATGTGTCTCCATGTCATGTTGCTAGTACAAGAGTTATCCCATAAGATGGTATGTGTAATAAAAGCACATGTAACCTCTAAGGGGGACTCTAGATTTAGATGTGAGACATGATTCTAGCTTGTGGAATAACAATGCCAAAGGGGTTGTCATAAGTGGACAATTCTAGACAGCACAATCTACCTTAAAAATAAGCATGAGATGGCATGTTATCTTTTACCACAACCCATTATTTGTCGAGTAAGCATCTATTTGCACTATGATCACTCATGAAATCATGCTCTATTGACAAGACTAAGGTGGGTATTTCACACGTAGTAGTGTAGTAGCTAGCAATGCTTTGCATAGATAATTGTAGAGTGCTAAAATTACATAAGTTATATCTCATAACTTATTTTCATTTCTCTATCCTAAATGCTCATATTGAGAACGTTCCCTAAATCATACCTAGCTTAGTTTCTTTTGGGATTCTATCATCTTAGGGAAATCTAAAAAAACATAAACAATGTAATTATTTTCATGCTTATAATGTATGTAATCTATATCATGTGTATAGTATGATTTATCTAGAATGTTGCTTTCTCAACAAGTGCAAAGAATCACAAATGCCACATGCAATGTCTATTCAATAATATCTCATCATATAGTAATAAATATTCATACATTGTATGTATGTATGTATGTATGCATGCATGCATCCATATATATATATATATATATATAAATGTGTGTGTGTGTGTGTGTGTGTGCGTGTGTATATAGATATCACATTACAAATATACATCTTACATCCATGTGTGGGTTGATATAGGTCAGCATGAATGAACCTCATAATTGATATACATTCTTTTAAAAAGAAATTTTACTAATTAATTATTGAACATGTGAAATAATAGTATTAATAACAATGTAGTATTTATAAATTTTCAATGCTATTAACTATTATTAAACACTAAAATATCAAAGTTTAGCATCTTTAATTTAGTTTCAAAAAAGCTACTCCATGTATTAAAAAAATTGAAACTACAAACAAAATATAGTTATTAACTAACAAAAGTCTAGTGCATGTGCCTCTTCTAACTCCATGGGAGTGGGGGTTTAACCAAGTGGTTAAGCCACTAGGGCCCAACTTAGACATCCTGAGTTTAAATTCCTCTTGGGGCATGTCAAAAGGGAAATTCCCTTTTAGCACAAACACATGATGACCGATCGATTGTGCTACATGTATAAACTTTGCTACCATATCACCAATTCAAGCTGCCATGTTAGCAACAAGTTTCCAGCTGACTTGCCATGTGTTAGATCTAAAGCTAACCATGTGTTTGGACTCTGAGTCAAGATTCCATGTTAGCAAGTCTTTAAGTCGAATGCCATGCGGCTAATTACTGGATGGCCACATTGAAGTATAGATTATTTAAATAAAAGTTTGATGGAGACTCTTTGGGTATGCATTTGAATCATAAGCAAGATCTACTATTTTAGTTAGGAGATGTTAATGATGAATACTCTAAGGCAATACTTATACCAACTTGTTAAATACAAAGACACAATAAAAATACTTTCTCTTACCTCATTGTCTCAACATTACTATATGAGGAGTGTACAATAAAAGCAAGGGAAGAAAGATGATTAGATGAAATGACACTAGAAGTATGGTTTGGAAAGGTGAAAATCAAGAATTTTGCCCAGATATTGGTCATGAGCATTTATGTAAATACCATGAGAACAAAGTCCATATTGCAAAGTACCATTACAAAAGGTTTACAATGAAAGTTTCAAGAAGGATGTTGATATGGAAAAATGAAGAAGATACATGAAAACATTGTAGAGTAGACTAGCAAGCAAGCAATTGTGATTCATCTACATGAATCATTCATAGTAGTTTCATAGTACACGAATCAATCAAGTTTATTCTCCACCTTAACTTTATTCTCAACATAGTATGAATGCAACCTTAAAATAAAAATTATAGAAATTTAGACAGAAAGGATAACTAGGCTATAAGGAAAACTAAGAGTGAGACTCAAGGAAACAACTTTCTTATACAATATTCATACAAAAAGAATGGAAAGAAAATCTTAATATAGGAAAGTAAAGGATTCAAAGCATGGAGACCCGTGGAGTACCTTATTAAATGGAAACGTGTGGAATTGGATGTTTCTATGTGGGTGTGTGATGTGCTTATTTCTAGGCGAGATGGGGTGCAATGCAATGAAGCCCTTGTGCAATGCTATACCATAATATATGGCAATGCAATGAACCCTTAAAATCCAGCTATGCGTTCTAGACAAATGCATGAGAAAGTTCTTGTACAATGCTACACTATGAAGTGTTACATTGCAATGAAGCCCATGATATGTCATTCAGGTAGATGAAGCAAGATAAGGGCTTCATTTCTTTTGAGTAGGTTGAGTCGGAGGTGTGAAGAGAGGACTACTGATTCTGCCGACACGCAACCTAAAGATCGGATTCAGCTGGCTAGCCAGCAGCCCCGCCAGAGCATTGTACCACGCTATGGCTGCCGTGATGATCCCCATGAACCCTGCCGCCCTGTGCACCCCCCCATACGACCCCAACCCGCGGTTCCTGCTCCCGAATTCTGCCGCAGTCAGTAGCGCAAATGTTACCGTTAGCGTCAAGAACAGCAGCACCAGCCCCACTGTTGTTCTCAATGACGCCACTAGCATCACGAAGGTGAAGATCGTCCAGGCGAGTAAATAGATCGATAATGCCCGCAGTAGCACGGGATCCGGCGAGTCGCTGTAGGCTTCGATAATTCCGAAGCTGGGAATGAGAATGGTTGCAAACGAGAGCCAGAAGGCTCCGTAGGAGGTGAAGGCCGTGGCTCCGAACGTGTTGCCCACTGCAAATTCCCACATGCCGGCCAGGATCTGCGCTAGCCCGCCGTAGAACAAAGCCAGGCCTGTGATCACATTCACTGGGTCGCTTGTATGGACGCCGAAGATCCCAGCATTGTAACAGGAGAGCACGAAAGTCGTAAGGGCGAAGCTAGCCAGGCCGAGGGGGGCAGGATTTCCTGCCATGGTTGAAATGCAGGTGCTGCAAGGCTAGGGGACCTTGGAGGAGCCCTGAAGAGAGTGAGTGAGCAGATGGGCAGTTCTGGGCGGAGTCCAAAACAGAAGCGCTTCTTCCGGTTGCTTAGCAAGCCTCCTTGATCTCTTGGCAAGAGCAAACGAGGCAGTAAGGCAGGGCGATAGAATCAAGACGTCTATAAGAAGAGGATAGGCAGCGAATGCGTACAGTCAGAGACTGTAGAGCCAAGAGGCGATGCTGAATTCATAGGCCGTCAGCTGGTAGATTGAGGGCTAGGATTGATCAGGAAGATAGAGAAGCGCAAAGAAGATAAGTGGAAAACATGGATAACAATAGGGAATATAAAGAGGTGCAGGAAGTTTGATAATGACGAAAAATCTTGCAGGCTGTCGTCGATGTCACCAATGGCCTTGGAATTTCATTCCGTTGCCGTCCTCATCCTGCGTTTTTGTGATAGGTCTCACACATCACTGAAGAATCCCATTGGTCTAAAAATAAAAACACTGTAGATCTTGCATTGCCCGAGAATGAGTTTTTTTTAAATTTGAATGCTTTTTTCCTATCATGGACTTTTGTCCTACTCGAATTTCAAGAAATTTAAAATTTATAAATTACTATACTCATCAAGAACAGAGCATTGTGCTAAAATTTTATAAGTGTTGTTCTTTTCGTTAATTCATCTAGTCCTTTTTGTGAAGCAAGTTGAATGCCATAGTAGTACTTGCTTTATAACTTGCGCTCCACATATTCATCGAAGCTTCAAAGTACATGCACAACAACACAAAGCAACTATAGACGTACTTGGTAGACGCGCAAAATAACAGGCACATCTATAGGCATTGCTTGAGTAGAGGAATTACGGACGCATCTAATAGCGCGTCTAACAACTCATCTATTTACGTGTGTATTAACATGTCTATTTGTGCATTTAAACTGAGAAAATACGGGCTCGTCTAACATTGCGTTTATCAGCGCATCTATTTGCGCATGTATTCACACGTCTATTTGCACGTCTAAACTGAGAAAATACTGGCCCATCTAACATGGCGTTTATCAGCGCATCTATTTGCGCGTGTATTAGCGCGTTTATTTGCACGTTTACACTCAGAATTAGACGCGTATTTAGACGCAAACCAGCGAATACAGAAAGTGAGATTTTGGTGTACATCATTGCTTTCCGAACATTGCCCATGATTACCAAAGCACATCATTTTAACAAACACATCAATGCTTTTTTGCAAGCCCACATATACAAGAATTAAGTGAGGTAAGGAGAATGAGACAATATGTAAAATAGTTTTGCTAATATCAATGATGGGCTACGGTTCAATCTTATCCTCAATGAGATCAACCCTTACCAAATTATCTACTTCAAAATCCAAACACGTGTTTAGATCTATAAATACATTCAACCCACTACTACTTGTGCTACTCATGTGCTCATCGAAATCAGCATCACCAATGGTAGGCTCGTCCTCACGGGTAATGGCCTCAATATCTATATCTCCTATCTCATGATCATTCTCCTCTCTCGTATCACAGTCATCATCACGTCCATGGCCATGTAATCCTCCATACGCTCCATATTAGTAAATGTATTATACATCACTTTGGAACGTGGCATAATAGGTATGACATGCCACCATCTATTATTATCCACCATTGATTGATAGACAACCTAATCCAAACACAAATACAATCATGTTATTTTTCTTGCATCAAATATTTAAAAGCGAGTATTTTTATATGTGTGCACAGTACTTGTTCACATTGTTGCGGTAGTACTAGTGTGTCCTTCCTACTTTGCTAAAACTTTGTGGACTCAATAGTTACAAAGCCACTTGCATGGCATTTGATTGTTACATTAGAGCCTCTTTACACCACGTCCTTAAACCACTTTACATCCAAAACATACACAAAGAACCGTCGAAAGTCAAGCTTAATAATATCTTGGATTATGCCACAATAATCATCCATGGCTCCATTGGCTCCCTCAAAGCTAGCAATGATGCCACAATCTTGTGTGTTTCTCTTATCATCAATCCGTTGTGTTTGAAAATGCTTGCCCTCACACCATATAGCATTGAACATAGTGTACTACACCGAGAAAAAATCAATTAAATAAGCAATCTAAATTATTGAAAGCTCCTAGCTTATGCATAACATTCTATATACCGACCTTGCTCATGCATCCCCTAGCATACTCCCATTCTTCTATCGTGATATGCATCCCCTCGTCTTTCTCTGCTTTCTCCATTTCATCAAGTAGCCAATCCACATGAATATTCTTTGGAAGTGCTCTTAGATACTGAGGGTATGGCACACGAGATCCGTGGTGTGTATGAAAGAGGGCCCTTTCTTCTTGTCTTCTTGCCTTTGCATCCTCATATCTTGTCACCCATCTTTTTATCACATCACTATTAAGCACGCAATAGAGGTTGATACTATTATGCAACTTTGTGTCTATTACTTTGTTGCCTCCTTTTCCTTGAGGCACAATAGAGGTCATCCTTAGGTCTTCATCATCTCTCCATAGTCGTGGGAGAGAGCTATCCACATCAACAAGAAACTCAGAAATATATACAAGTGACTCTTGTACCAACCAACCCTCAGCCATGCTACCTTCGGGTCTTACATTTTGTCTTACAAAGCCCTTCAAGGTCTTCATGAAGCGCTCGAGGAAGAACAACCATCGTGCATGTATAGTACTGCATATAGCAATCTCATCCACCAAATGCACTATAAGATGTAGTTGGCTTGTGAGAATAGAACGTGGAAATGTCTCCTCTACTAAACAAACCACCTCCACTGACATAACTTGAGCATTCTCAAGCGTGGTGGGATCTATTTCCTTTGAGCTCACATACCTAGAAATGAAAAAGTATAGCATATTAGCAATATGCATTCAAACTTGCATGGAGCATTGATAGGCATCATATTTTGTATCATGTAAAGTACCTCACAAGCTCGCCCATCTTATAAATACAATATTTCACGTCCTTCGATGTACTACGTGAAATGCTAGTAGGTAGTATGAACTGAACCCACGAGGAGGTGGTTGATTAGTTGCTTATAATTATTCAGTCACAAATTTGAAAGGAAAAAGATATTATGCACATAAAATACTTACTTGGAGCATCTTGTGCCAATCATGAGATTTCAAGCCATAATAATAATAGTGGGAATACGAATTTAATAATAGCACGCTTCACCATCTCCATCTCTAGCTTTGATAACATCCATAGTGCACGAGGTAAAAAAACACGCCCATTTGGTCTCTCTTGTGGCCAAGCTTCACGCATCCTCCCTGTGGTACATAGATCCTCCCTTACACCTGCGGAATCTCGTGTCCCATTCAAGTGCTCCCAAATGGTAGATGCCACATTCTTGAAGATATGCATGGGATCAAGCAGGTGATTGATCTTGAGGTGGGACCAATATGGTAAACGATAAAAGATGGAGTATCTAAACAAAAGTTGGTGTTAGCGGGCAATCTTTATTTCCAGCCAATATAGCACACAATAGTTACAAACCCTTACTGGCTCATGCCAAGTGGTGGAGGAGTCGTGGAACCATTCCAAATTCTCATCCAATCTCCCGCGGTGAGTGATTGTGGGAGGACTTGATTCCAAGGGGCAACATATCTAGGATGATCAGGTGGGAGAAATCAATGGTGATTCTCATAGATGACCTTATTCAATGTGTCTGCCCATGAGGCAACTAACGAAGGACCACAAACAGGACATGCATGGTAACCCGATGTAGTGAGACCTAAACAATAGATGCAATTAAGAGTTGAAGGTGGGTTTAGGGTGCCACATCATTTGCCTATTCATAATTAAAAGTGCAATGCTTACCTGAACACTCGCCATAGCCTGGGAAGTCATGCATCATCCACATCAAGACTGCTTTTCAGTTAAAGTCTCGTGACAAGGGAGGCCTGCTCACATCATGCACCTCGATACCTCTCCAAAGTATCTCTAGCTCGTCAATCAAAGGCTCCAAATAAACATCAGGATTTTTGACTTTATGTTTTTCTGGCATTAGAAGGGACAGCATAACATGTCCTTTCTTAATAACCATAGAGGGTGGAAGATTATAATTCACCAATATCACTGGCCATACACTGTAAGAGGTGCTTTTGAAACCAAATGGGTTCATACCGTCCATACCCAATCCAAGTCTCAAGCTCCTAGGTTCTTCCTTGAAGCTTGGCCATGTGTCTTCAATATGCTTCCACACAGGAGAGTCCACGGGAGTTCTCCACTTGCCATCGGTTGATCGATGGGAGGAATGCGATGACATGAGCTCTGCAATAGATTTGCACTTGAACATATATTGGATGCGAGGGGTTACGGGAAAATGTCCAAAGTTTTGAGATCTGCTCAATATCTTGCATCTCCACAAGTAGGACACACTCTTGCATCCTTATATAGTCCACGAAACAAAACACAATCATTGACACATGCATGGATGCGCTTGTAATCTAATCCTCCAAGAGAGGTCACATGTTGCCTTCACTACTACACACGCATCCTATTGCGACGTTTACGTACCGACGATTAGCGCCCGCTTAGCGTTAATCGTCGGTATAAAAATCGGGTGTCGTAAATCGTCGCTATATAGCGACTTTTACTAAGCGTCGCTATATAGCGACATTAGTAAAAGTCGCTATATAGCGACTTTTAAAGGTCGCTATATAGCGACACTGAGACAATATATTATAGCGACGTTTTACAGAGAGGTTTTTTTTTTTTTTTAGCCTTAAAAATTATTTTCTTCCAATGATAAAATTTTTTAAATTTTCATACATGTTTGAGCTCATAGAGAATTAAAAAATGAGAGCATGTACATCAAGCCTTTGAAGCTCATATATTCATGTCCAAGTTTGAGATGAGAAAAATCAAATTAAATAAGAGCATTTACATCAACTGTTTCATCTTGAGCCAAGTCTAAGGCACCAAGCAAGTCTATCTCCAACTCTATACCGAGTTGATCTCCTATATCATCATCGTACTCTAGCATCGTACGTTCACCTAAAAGTATTTGATCATCTTCTTCAATTAAGCTTAAGTGTGGTGATTGATCTTGACGATTGTTGTCTTCCTCGTCAATATCGTGATCTCCATCCTCCTCCCGTGCGATGTCATTATGCGCATCTTCCTCTTGCCTCATATGGTGATCTACATCTTCTTCGCTAGATTCATCAATTAGATCCGGCATTGGTAGTGGCATCTCCATATCCACATCTCGATCTTCAAAAATCTGCTTACTTCGTGGTGCAACTTGGATCACGTACCACCATCTTGGATCAGAACGATCCGGATGAAAAACCACCTATATTGAAGATGAAAAATCACGTGCCAAATGTCGTCAATTATATATATATCAATGGACTTAAAAAACGAAAGCTTCGACTAATTAAATCATTAGTATGCACCTGCTCACAGTGCTCGGGAAGAACAAAAGTATCACTTTCATCGGTCCAATGTTTGGTGGAGTCTATTGCAAAGAGACCGCTACCATCTTTTCTCACAGTCGCATGGGGACCGTTGTAAGTAGTTCTAAACCATTTTACATCAAGAATGAAAATAGTAAATCGTCTGAAATCAATTTCATAGATGTTGCGTATGGTTCCACAATAATCCAACTGTGAGGAGAGAAGATTGGTATCCGAAGCACTTGCTCGGCTATCTTGTGTGAAGTTAGCCATGACTCCACAATCATACGTGACTCTCTTTGAATCGATGCATTCTACGCAAAAATGTCGTCCATATGACCATAATGCACTGTACTTTTTGTACTGTAAAAGAGCATCATTAAAACAATGAAGATGCACCTATTTTATAGCATATATTGCCACAAATAATTACTTAATTACGTCAAGAGATAAGAAACTTACATGCACCATACATCCAGATAATAACTCCCGCTCGCGCTCGTTTATTGTCTCTCCATCACGTTCAGCTTTACGTATAGCTAGTTGTAGCCAATCAAGTGACATGTCAGTAGGGAGAAGAGCCAGATCTCGTGGATATGGTTGTGATCGCCTGTACATTACTCTGAATCTCGTCCTTGCATTTATTCTTTCTGCTTTGGCCACTTCATATCTCTCAATCCACTTCTGCATCTCAGGGCTATTGAGGATACAAAACTTATTGAATTTCTCCATTTGCTCTTCGCTCATCTTTCTTTCAATCCCTTTTCCTTGGGGGACCTCGCCAATGATGCGATCATCATCCTTGTTGTGCCAAGCTTGCGGCATATCAGGATCCGTGGATGCAAGAAACTCTGTGATATATACTAATGACTCTTGCACAAGCCATCCCTCTACCATGCTTGCTTCTGGTCTTGCTCTTTGTCTTACAAACCCCTTTAAAGTTTTCATAAACTGCTCGAGAAAAAACATCCATCGATTATGAACGGTACCTGCTATAGCCACCTCATTAACTATGTGCACAAGCAAGTGGACTTGAGTTGTCATAATGCTTGAGGGAAAGTGCTTCTCAAGCAAGCATACGGCTTCGATGGATTCCACCCTAGCCTTCTCGATGCTCGATATAGAGATCTCTTTTTGAGATATCCACCTATTTCACATGTCCATGCATATGTAAGATATTTGAGATATCCACCTATTTCACATGTCCATGAAGAAAATACATAATGCGAATTGATAGTAAGCATACCTCACAATACCACAGATCTTGAATATAGCATTTCTAACATCTTCTTGTAAGCACCCTTTTATTGTAATTGGAAGGATGAACTATCAAAGCAACAATGAAATCATGTCAACAATATAACATAATAATAATTACGCTAATGCATCACTATTATCGGTACACTAATTCTACTTAGAATACCTATAAGACCTTGTGCCAATCATGGGACTTGAGGCCACTAAGCTTATTGTCCTTTGAAAATGCTCCTTTCAAGCAACGCATGTACCCTGTCGGTGTTTGAAAAGAGGCAATGTCTACCTTGATCACTGCCTCCTCCCTCGTAGAGAGGATCCACGTTGCTTTCGGGAGGACAACTTTTCCTGAAGCATGCACTTGGGGCCACAAATGAGACATCCTATTCATAGCACGCAAGTCTTCTCGCACTCCTCTCCAGTCCTTGGAACCAACCAAGTGTGCCCAAATGGTAGCCCCCACATTCTTAAAGATATGCATGGGATCCAAGAGATGATTGATTTGTAACTGACCCCAATAAGGAAGCTCGTGAAAGATCGATAGCCTCTTCATACCAGGAGGAGGTTCCTCTCCATTCTCCCTCCAAGCTTGAATCCAATCACTTGCTTTCAAATATGATGGTGGTGGATCAAGCTGACCTCCACGTGCGAGATGGTCGAGCGGAAGGTATCGAGCATGACCTTCATAAACATTTTTCCTCATGTGTTTGGAGTAGCGTGCAAGCGATTTCAGAGCGGGTCCACAAACAGGACAAGCATGGTACCCACTTGTAACAAGTCCTGCACGCGTGCATGAATATGTTAGTACAAGACATGCGTGCAAAAGAGAGTAAAAAAAGCATAATCCCTCATTGTACATGTAAAGACATAACCACGTACCTGCGCACTCTCCATATCCTGGGTAGTCATGCATGGTCCACATCAAGATACCCCTGACTAAAATATCATTGGTATGCCTAGGAGCTCTGGAAATATCAAAGACCTGCACTCCTCTGCATAATATCTGTAACTCCTCTATCAAAGGTGCCATGTACACATCCATGTTTTTTGCCTTGTACTTTCCTGGCACAAGTAGTGCAAGCATGAGGTGTCCCTTTTTTATTGTTAGCCATGGTGGGATATTGTAATTCACCACGACTATGGGCCATGTCGACCAAGATGTCGAGCGTAACCCGAAAGGATTCACGCCGTCCATGGCTAGCCCAAGATGTAAGTTGCGTGGCTCTCTCGCAAAGTCCGGCCATTGATTATCTATGTGCTTCCAAGCTGCACAATCTGCGGGAATCCTCAATGTGTGATCAGTGGACCGATGAGATGCATGCCATGTCATCAACTCCGCTATGGATTTGCATCGAAACATGTGTTGTATTCTTGCAATGATGGGAAAGTGTCTTAAGACCTTTACCGGTATCCTCTCACCCTGCAAGTCATCTCTATATCGTTGTTCCCCACACTTTGGACAACTAGCCAAATCTCCATGCTCACGACGAAAGAGAATACAATCATTACGACAAGCATGGATGGTATCATATGCGCAAGTTTCCGCATAAGCTTATGCGGAAATAGAGAATGAGAGAAGCTTATGCTTCTCTCATTCTCTTTTTCCGCATAAGCTCCTTCTCTCTTTCCGCATAAGCTCCTTCTCTCTTTCCGCATAAGCTCATGCTTATGCCCATGCAGAAATAGAGAAGGAGCTTATGCGGAAAGAGAGAAGGAGCTTATGCGGAAAGAGAGAAGGAGCTTATGCGGAAAAAGAGAATGAGAGAAGCATAAGCTTCTCTCATTCTCTATTTCCGCATAAGCTTATGCGGAAACTAGCGCATAAGCTCATGCTCATGCATGAGCATAAGCATGAGCTTATGCTTCTCTCATTCTCTTTTTCCACATAAGCTCCTTCTCTCTTTTCGCATAAGCTCCTTCTCTCTTTCCGCATAAGCTCATGCGGAAAAAGAGAAGGAGCTTATGCGGAAATAGAGAATGAGTTTCCGCATAAGCTCTTTCTCTTTCTCTTTTGCGTGAGCATATGCGGAAATAGAGAATGAGAGAAGCATAAGCTCATTCTCTATTTCTGCATAAGCTCATTCTCTATTTCCCACTCTATTTCCCCCTTCTCTCATTTCCCCCTTCTCTCCTTCTCTATTTTCCCTCATCTCTTTCCCCTTCTCTATTTCCCCCTTCTCTCATTCTCTATTTCCTCATTCTCATTCTTTTCTTTCCTTTACATCTTCTTTCCCTCTTATCTTTCCCTCTTCTTTCCCTCTTTCCTTTCCCTCTTCTTTCCTTTCCCTCTTCTTTCTTCTTGCCTATGCCTATGCCTATGAGAATGCTCATGTTTGTTTTTTGTTTTCTGTTTTCGTGTTTGTGTCTATGTTAGACATGGGATCACGTCACTTATCGGACGAGTACGGACAGCCTCGCAGGAGGAGAGCTCACGATCTATATGCTCCAGAGGACTTTGATTCCTCTCAGGCGACTACCCCGAGGACTACCCCTGGTCCGACTCCTCTCGGTCCTAGCACAGTGACTACCCCTGGTTCGACCCCTCTTCCACGTAGCACTGCGACTACCCCTCAGGGGACTCCTTTGCTAGCCGCGCATGGCTTTGTTGGGACTCCCGACGAGTTTGTAGCGCAGATGAGCGATGAGGAGGCAGTGAGATTCTTCTCTCTGCTCTCTCAGAGGACCTCCGCAATTCCTTCCCCTACACCGACAGGTGGACGTACTACCCAGCCATCCCCTCGCGCCCCTTCGACCACGGGATCATCACCTGCGCATGCCTCCCGCAAGGGAAGGAAGAGTAGGATGGGCGGCTCATGTTGTGCTGACTCGGGAGATGTAGACGAGTCAGCACACTCACGCTCCTTTAGGTCTCCACTTGGTCCGGAGACACAGTATCAGTCAGGTCCCTTTCCCTCTCCTACTCCCACAGCTACTCCTCGATCCGGAAGCGGTCGCGCAGCTTCCACTCCTTCAGACTCTACTACCGTCAGTCCCCCTTACTCATCAGGGGATCTCTCCTATCAAATCACATCTGCCAGAGAGATAATAGAAGACAAAAAGGGCAAATTAGTGATTGCCGCCATGAGGCGGTTGATGAGTCATCACTTCAAGAGCGGCATAAATATCGATTGGCGGTATCAAGATGCCCAAAAGAAGCAGGCGGTGATTGATGAGTTCAAACAAGGATATCCTAATCCGCCAAATGTGGAGTTTAATAACAATTATATGCTCGAGCGCATGGGTTTGGTCCTAAAGCATCGCAGATCAACCATGCGTACTTCCATTACAAAGGGGTTGGCTAAACCCAGCTGGGCAGACAAAGCTGATTGGAAGTACTTCAAGAAGCAACATAGGGACCATCCCGAAATGTTCGAGGGTCAGAGGAGGGCTGCGAAGAGACGGCTGGACGTCGTAGGTACTTCGCACTTTGGTGCAGGCAGACGGTATGCGTTCGAGGCAACCGTGGTAAGTCTACTTCTTTCCATTTAATGTATTGTTCTATTTGTTTTACTTACATATTACATGCACTTTAGCTAACTCTAACTCTCGTAAATTAGATCCACAGCAAGCTGCGATGGGTCGTCTTCCTACGGATGCAGAGACGCGGCGCGCATTTCGGATAGGAACAAAGCCGTGGTTCATTGAGCAAGAGGCAATGGGAGCGACAGTCGATTGGGCTGAGGTGGCTGCTCGCACGGTATAAGTTTACTCCTACTTGTAATCTCACTTTTTTATTTAAGTTCCAATCTAATTTTCGATTTATATGGTTCACTCTTAGGGTCAAAGCTCAAGCGTCCCATCATCAGAGACAAGCGATCAACAGGGGCAAGGATCGGATGCAGGTGCTGAGGACGAGGGAGAAGACGCAGGTGTCGGGGACGAGGGAGAAGACGCAGGTGCCGAGGACCAAGGAACAAGCCAACAAGACGATTCGGATTCGGATTCGGATTAGTAGTGGTAGTAGCATTTTGTATATCCGCTCGTTAGAGCAATTTTGTATCGCCCTTTCACAGGGTAATTTTGTTACAAACACAGTTGTATATGTATATGCATTTCTTCCTCATCATTCACAAGAACAATTTTGTATCACCCTGCAAGTAAGGGAAATTTTGTTATAAAAAACTTTCTTTTGTAATTACAAAAAAAAAAAAAGGATTAGTGGGGCTAAACAGGGCCAAAAGGAAGCCCTGTTTAGCCCCACTAACCCTTTTTTTTACTTCTGTTAATCGTCGCTATATAGCGACGTTTACCAGTGTCGCTATATAGTGACAATTAACAGAGTCGCTATATAGCGACGTTTGCATCGTCGCTATATAGCAACGTTTACATCGTCGCTATATAGCGACGATTAACAGCGTCGCTATATAGCGACGGTTTATAGCGACGCTCCTTTTCCGACGATTTTAACGACTTTTATAGCGACCTTTGCGCCCGTGAAAAAAAAAAAATTTAATGTAAAAAGCGTCGGTATTTCCGTCGGAAAATGGCCTATGCCTTGTAGTGCTTGCCATATCTCTTGAGGTCGGTAATTTATTCTCCCTTGGAAGCATTTTACACAATAGCCTGCACGTGAAGACCATAAATGAGGAAAAGCATTCGAGTAATTGAACCCCCTAGCATAATTCACCATGTTTGCCAAATAGACTTTAAAGCTTACTTGAGTAATGCATTCAAACTTGCATTGCTCCATCCATAGATGGTTTGCAAGTTTAGTAACTCACGGGAGGCATGTAGAATAGAGAATGTGCACCCCTTAAATAGTGGAGTCGATGTTGCAGTAAAAAGATCATCCTACTCCATGCTATCATCCCTCCCTTGATGGACATATAGATCCCACACCATATCATCAAACACCTCCTCCTCCACGGCTTCATGAGGTAATGGCGGAGGGCTACTATCACCATCACTCCATGCATCCGTAGCGGTCCCTCTTGAAGATCCCACCTCATATCGCCGATGCTTCGCCTCCTCACGACGAGCATAGGGCAACATATGCGGGTGTGGCACTGCATCCTGTATCAAATTAAAACGGGATCATAACTCAAACATATGAACACCCATAGGTCTCTCAATCAACCTTAACTTACAAACACTTACCATGTTTATGGTCACATCTCATTCTCCATACTTTGATATGTGATTGAGTGTAATCCTACGTGCACGATACATGTTTCCTCGACATCGATCACACATACATTTGATTTTTTGCTCCAACCACATTTTGCGATGGTGGATACGGAGGGATTCATCCTCACTGGAGCTACTTGTTGAAGATGAAGACATCCTACAAACAAACAACCCAAAAAAATTTGCTTTTCTTCAAATATTTAATTTTAAACTCTGTGGCACGTCTAAAGGTGCATCTAAAACCGCGTCTTTCTATTCTATGGTGCGCGTCTACAAGCATGTCTAAAACCATGTCTGTCTATTCTGTGGTGCGCATCTACAAGTGCATCTAAAACCGCATCTGATCTGTGTAATTAGATGTGCTATTAGATGCGTCTATAGACGCAGCTTTTAAACCTGCTTTTAGCATGCTCACTTCGCTTTTCTTCACATTACTTATACTTCGTGCGGCTTGCTTGCTTCATTATTAGTAGATCCATAGTTTCGATGCTTAAGAGGAAGGCACCCACACTTCCTTCCAAGCTTATACTTAAGAGGAAGGCACCCACACTTACTTCCAAGCTTAAAGGAGAGGAGGGTAAACAAGGAAGAGAAGCAACTTTGAAAAAGGAGAAGAACCTTCCATACCTCTATCCAAGGTAAGTCTTTTTGCAGTTGATCTTTTCTGGAAGTTTGCTCTCTTTGGATTTGTACTTTCTCGTATCCAAAAAATGCATGATTTGGGTATTAGTGTTACGTTTGTGTGTCGGGCGCATGTCCTTTTCTACTTTTTAGAAAAGTCCATCTATCGGAGCATGTCTATAGGCGCGTCTCAAAGCACATCTAAAACTGCATCTACAGGTGCGTCTAGATGCACGTCTAGCCTATTTGTAGACACAGACAGCCGCGTCTATAGATGCGCTATTATATGCAAAAATAGACACGCTAATCAGATGCGTCTATAGATGCACTCCGACAATAATCCTCTCTTCCCTTCCCCTCTCTTCTCAGCTCATCTTTTTTTATTTTTTCCAGTTCATCATGTGGCCAGGAAGCGCTTCGGGCTCACCTGATCCTCGGGATTCTATTTCTAGGGACTTATATAACCTTTTAGGGCACCCTCCTAGTCTTGCGGAGTTATATGGGTATATGACGGGTACTCTAAACACCCCCCAAGAGTCGGCACTACAGACTCTAAACCACCCCCAACCAGTTGAGATCACCCCAGCGGAGTCAGCACAGCCCAGCCGGCTACATAGCGCAGGCCCATCTCCCATGTCGTCTTATGCCCCTTCTGCCATGCCGTCTTATGCCCCTTCCCCCATGCCGTCAGGAGGTCCTTCTATCTCGCAAAGCCGTCGGCGTACTCCTGTGTAGTCCAGACTCAGTTCTCCAGCTACGAGTGGTCAGCGTAGTCCCGTGCAGTCTCCAGCTACGAGTGGCTAGCGTACTAGCTCGACATGATACGGTAGTAGGTGTAGTAGCAGGGAGAGCGGTGGGGGATGCATGGCACAGTGCTTTGGGAGGGGTGGCAGTGGGGACGATGATGATTTAGATGATTTAGACGTGCCTTTGGGTGATGGTACGATATTCTATAACATCACTCAGACAAGAGGCATCTTGATGGATGCGTGGGGGAAGGACATCATGGCCTTCATGCAATCTATAATTGCTAACAATTATAGAGATTGCTTTATCCACTTCAAAGACTAGCCAAAGAGGTTGACTGATGAGACCCTCGTTGCTGTTCGCTCTAGGTATCCTAACCCCCCCAATCGCTAGTTCACAGATAAATGGGCCAAGTCAAAGATTGTTACGATACTTGGCAATAAAAGATCTTCGCTTAAGAGGCAGGCACTAGCGGAGCTTGCCAGGCTCGAGGGAGGTCAACCACCAAGGGGCCCGCCCCACACCACTCACAAGCTTGAGTGGAAGAAGGCAATAAAGTCAGCAAGGGAGGACCCCAGTCTACAGCACGTGGAGGCATAAAGGATCCAGATGGAGCAATATGGATGCGTGCATTTTGGAGCAGGGGGTGTTGAATCATGGGAGGCCCAATTTGTAAGTATCGATCTCAAATTATATTGCTTATGTAGTTTATTAGGAGGTTGTTTCTTTGTACTAATCCCTCTGCAAATTGTGTCGTCTTACAGCTTGAGATCATGGGCAGATACCCTACTCCTACCGAGACAACCTACCACCGCCACCATCACAGAGGAGATACATGGAGGCACTTCTATGATGACGGGTTGATTACTGAGGAGCAGTATATCCGAGCTACTGGAGCGGCCCCTGAGGTATTTGAAAGTAATTAAATAATTTCAATATTATAAGTAAAGATTTGATTTTTCATACATTGATATATGTTGTCCCTTGTTTACAGGCCCATGCACAAGACGACGAGGAAGAAGACGAGGAAGGAGGCGCAGAATGGAGCACAGAAGGGAGCATGGAAGGTAGCGAGGATTAGTCGTAGAAGTAGTGCTAGCTACTCTTTTTTGTACTTAAAGCCACTAGCTTGGCTTCGTGCCTCTTATATATACACTCCTCTTATTTTTTGTACTTGAAGCCACATGACGTGGCTTAGCTTCCTTATTTTTTGTACTTGAAGCCACATGACGTGGCTTAGCTTCGTGCTATATGTACATACAAGCACTTTTTGAGCTTTCAATTTTATTGGGTTTTGGAGTTGTAATGTTTTATTTGGAATTGTAATTAAAATGTGGTTGGCTGTAAGAAATTGAATTACATAATTTGGAAATGGGATTCTTGTAACTATATAGCATACACAACATACACATCATTTTGTAAATTTAAAAAAATATATTATAAAGCGCGTCTATCAATACATCTATAAACGCATGTATATATGCGTCTGTCTGTTTGGCAAGCGTCTATTTTTGCATCTATAAACACGTTTACAAGACCGTTTAAAAACGCGTCTATGCATGCATTTAACGATGCATCTATCTATTTTTTAAATTTTTAAGCAGAGCGTCTATTTAAGCATCTAAATGCGTGTCTATATGTGTGTGTGTCTAGTATATAGATGCATTGTTAGATGCGAGTCTCCAGATGTGGAAATAGGCACGCAAATAAACGCGCCCGTAAGTTTTTTATTTAGTTCAATAAATGCGTCTGTGTGCGCGTCTATGGGTGCTTTGTCTTGTTGTGATGTGGAATTGATTTTACAAAGATTGCAATTGTAAGAAATTAAGGTCAAATATACATATACAAATGAGAGTAAATGTTTTTGTATTAGTTATAGGTTAGCATTTTGCATTCAATACATATCCACATGCTTTTGTGGTGGGCAAGTTGGCATGCTTCCTCTCCATAAAAAATTATAACCAAGGAATGTTCCCTTCCTTGGGCTTTGCATTTATCACATATGACTTTACATTCATAATGTATGCATTTGGGTATTATACTCAATGATAACAAAGAGTTTACACTATTTCAAATTAATTTAGAATGCCTTTGGGTATTCTACTCAATGCCTTTGGAGCATTTTAATGAATTTTTAAATTCAACTTTCAAATTCTATTTCTTATGGATGTACGCATCTTTTATAGTGGATAGTATCTGATAGTTACACAAATTGGAGCTCATTGTCTTTGTTATATGCCTATTTTGAGATAATATAACTTAGGATGGATTCTATTCAAGCTTGTTGTAACCATTAAATCAATGTCGTGGTGTTGAGCTTTGCTATGCCTTTGGCTTCTATCATATTTGCTTTCTTTTTTGGTTGGTTGTTGCTAGAACTTAGGCTTTGAAATTATACATGCATCGTGTTTCATTTTTTACAATCGATTAGTTTCTCAACTTCTCTCTCTCTCTCTCTCTCTCTCTCTCTCTCTCTCTCTCTCTTGCGTGCTCTATTTGCTATCTATCTCGAGATCACACACACTTTGTCTAGCACAATACAGATATACAAATAGTTACTTTAATTTAAAATTACAAATACTTATCGCTTTATCATTCATAGACCATAGAGATCCATCAATCTTGAGGTGCATACTTAATTTTAAAAAATCTTAACAACAAATGAAATAACACTTTGTATTATATATGATTTCTGTTCATACATGTAACAATGCCTCATTGCCAAGTGCATTGTTGAAGCACTAAGGATCCAAGAAACTGGATATCATATGAAATACCTGCCATCATGTCTCTACTATCTCTAGAGTATGGGGGGGACAACAATTCTTACAAAGGATACTTGTCTCATGCCTATATCTAACTTTGCAATTATCAAGTCTAAAAATAATAGTCTTGGGGAGGGCTTGCTATTGCCAACTGCAATTCTTCCCTGATAAATTGCATGGTCCACTCCTCTTTCAATTCCAACATTAGATCAGGATGTCCTTGCCAATAAATTGATACCTCAACAATAGGACTATGAGTCCCATCACACAAATCATCATCCATTGCTTCCTATTGAAGGTTCTTCCATCTAAACCTTCTATATGTGAAAGTCATGCAGAGATTTTGCCTTCCAATGAAATACCTGCAAAATTTGGGATCTATTAATACATAGTATCCTGATCATTTTTTATACAAATAAGAACTGTAAGATTTGCTCACCGAAATGTCACATTTGAAGTGCTCAATTGACATTGTACTAAATCTTCGGTATGACATGTTCTTGTTGTCCATCCATTGTTAAATAGCTCAGCCATTTCTAAGCTCTTGCAAGTGTAAGTAATCTTTGTTTTCCTTAATTGCCTACAACTTGTAAAGAAATCAACAAAGCATGGAAATGGAAGAAACCAGCTCAACCTAGCATTTCTTCCACCAGTAGTTGGCTTCATAGCATTTCTCACATCATTAAGCATTCTATTTCTATATGATTCACTTATCTCCATGCTTGGAAGCGTCCATTTTGGACTATCAAAAGAGGGCAAGGGAAGAGATTCTAATCTACCATACTATCCTTCTTCATCTGGCACAATGAAAATTGAGTCATAGAAGAAGGTCTCGTCCTTTTTTAATTCTGATGGTGTGCGACCTTCATACTAAAGACTCTCGATCTCAACATGGAGGACATGCAACACCCTAGTTACGCATGATGCAGGCTCCCACTCTTTGTAAGTAGATGGATATAAGTCAGTAAAACAAATACAAGGCATAAGACAGTAGTGTCAATGTCCCCAAATAAATGCAAATACTCTAAAAAGCAAATGAAGTACTAGTACACTTTGAAAAACTTACAATTGGGCCTACAATATGGAAGTCCTTCATTCGGATGCACATATATGTTTGCATGGGTAAAGACATGTTGAATTTATACTTGTGTCACTATGTTACTGCTAGGAAAAATTTCAAAATCTGAGATCCTTCCCTTCCAGTGTTTGGAGATGTCCATTGCATCCTTTCGACCCACTTTGTAGCACCCATGATTAGTGGGTTGTATTATGATATAAGAATATTTCCTATAGAGCTGAGGAATCCATTCCCCATGCTCATCCTGAACATTCTTCAATACAACAGATTGTAAACTACTTCTGTATCTATCATTTTCTACTTCCATAGTTTCTGCCCCTGTACCATACGATTAAAATTAGCTCTTTCTACTCTTAAAGACCCTCCAAATTTATGTCTTCTATTCTTTCTTTTTCTTTTTCTCTCTTTCTCTTTCTTTGTAACTCTCTCTCTCTCTCTCTCTCTCTCTCTCTCTCTCTCTCTCTCTTTCTCTCTCCCCCCCTCCCCCTCCTTCCCTCTCTCCTTTCACTAAACCTCTCACAAAAACAAGCAAAATATTATTATAAAAAACATAGAATACTTCTCTCTCTCAGTCTATCTTCCAAGGCACCCCTCACACAAACAAACATAAAATTTTTTTGAAATACTTAGTTACGATATGCTCTCTTCCTGCTCCGTTTCTCCACAAACAAAGAAAACATTATCAATATCATATCATTCTCTCTCTCCCTCCCAAAACTCTTTAATTAGGATCTCTTTTTCTTCCTTCTTTCTCAAATACTTCTAAAACCTAGCAGTTTGAAATAGAATCTCTGTCTCTCTCCCTCAATCATCCCCTCAACAAAAGAAAACATAGCAGTTCAAAATATAACCTTTGTCTCTCTTTTCCCTTCCTCTATCTACCCCTCCTATACTAGCAAAGAAGAAAAGGACTATTTTCTATCTCTCTCCCTCACTCATCCCATCAAATAGATAAAAAAACACAGTAGTTTCAAATATAATCTCTCTCTCTCTCTCTCTCTCTCTCTTTCCCTTCCTATATCTATCCCTCCTATACTACTGAAGAAAAAAATGATTATTTTATGTCTCTCTCTCCCTCACTCATCCCCTCAAATACAAAACAACATAGTAGTTCAAAATAATCTCTCTCTCTCTCTCTCTCTCTCTCTCTCTCTCTCTCTTTCCCTTCCTCTATCTATCCCTCCTATACTAGTGAAGAAAAAAATATTGAAAACTGTCTTGTAGTTTTATATATCATCTACCTCGATCTCTCCCTCTTTCCTATCTCTTGTAACAAACATATAGACAAAGTGTGATACAAAAACGTATCTACTTAATACAAACAAAACTTTCAAGACGAAATCACTTCATTACCTAGAAAGTATGTGTTTCTTCTTTTGGACTTGACTCTATATACTCCAAAAAGGTAGAGAAAGAGCTGAAAATGATTAAACACATGCTTTTCTCACTCCTTCCAAGAAAATTTAGGTCGCAACTTCAGGAGGTGATTCTCTATACTCCAAAAAGGTGAGGAAAGAACCGAAAATGAGAGAACACCCATTTTTCTCACTCCTTCTAAGCAGATTTAGGTCGCAACTTTGGTTTCTAAGAGAGAGTGAAATAAGTAGAGAATAAATGGAAGAGAAGAGGGATGAACAGAGCTTTGACAGAAGTTTCTCTGAGAGATTTTCAAATGTGGAAGAAAAACGTGAGCAAAGAGGAGAGAGAATGACTAAGAAAGAGTGGAAAGAAGATATTTTGAAACCAGCTGCTAGAAAGTGGTGGGAATGAATGTTTGAAACGTTTTGGAAGAGAGAGAATAGGGGGAGAGCTGGTTAGGAAGTCAAAGTTTGGGCCAAATGGTTGAAACAAATGAGAAATGTGAGCATAGTTTTAGCTAGGGGATAGTTTGCCCTAGGAGGAAAACAAGGAAGCCTGACATGGTCAGTGCCTGACAACGATAATTTTTTATTGTGAACCACCAATGATGTTTTTTGGGGTATTTTGAAACAAATCTGAAGTTTCCCCTAGATTTGGGGAGCCTTTATTACTAAGAAGTCCACATAGCATAATCTCCTTCATGGATACCATATTCCCTTATCCAATCCTCTAATATTTTAGTAATTCTCCAAAGGGCCCCTTTTTTAGTCCAAAATTTTTGTAATGAATTAGAAAACAAAATGTAAAAAAAGTTTGTTCTTAAGAAAATGAAATAAATTAGCACCTGAGAGAGAGAGAGAGATTATTCACTTATATAAGAGACAAAGTGTATAACTTAATACATACATAACTGGCTACAAAAAGCTTAGTGTAACTAAAGCTTTGTGTAAAGGCTTTAATACATATATACAAGGAAGTATAGTTACACCAAGGTGAATTAATATTACAAGGGAACCATCGACCTACAGTTACCAAAGCATGGTGGAAAAGTTGCATGAACCATTGACACGAATAGCGAATGACAAATGAAAACTCAATTTGTTTGTATTTTGCAACAAATGGAAACTCATACAACATTACACAGCGAGACAAAAGCATGGCATCGCTCCCCTTACGTTCCTCGTTCCCAGGGAGAGAACCTCAGAGAAGGCCACTGTATACAAGGGTCTAGAATTACTTAAAAGACGTGAGTGCAAGTTAGCAACGCTATTCATGAGCACCAATTCTCATTGCTATAAGTCATCCAATGCTATAAGTCACCGTGATGAGCTTGTAACACAAGGTGATTTGTTACATGCTTGGTCCAAACAGAGCAACTAGGGAAAAACACAAAGAGAGCACAGTCTCGTGAAACACCCACATAGGCGCAAACTTCAAAGGGAGAATATCCGCATGGCAAGAGATGTTTGTTGCCAACTGAGATGAAACATGAAGAGGAAAGTCAAGCTCCGTATAGGAAAAAGCACAAGAAGTAAACCCAGTAAATCCAGATGCTAGAGTAGGCATCACACATCACTAGTGTCCTTAAACAAAAGCCAGTAAATAAAGTAAAAGGATACTGAAAAATCATGTAGCAAGTAAAGTGACCCATGATCAAGTCAAGAAGGCAAACACTGCATGAAGCTTAACGATGAGCACTTAACGGTGAAGGACTGCCAGGCAAAGCATGAATGAAATGGTGAAATAAAGGGAGCATGGAGGAGAGAAAGGCATGAAGGGGAGACATTACAAGAAACACATGAGGGAGGAGTAGTCGAAATGAAGCTAAAAGGGAAGCAAGGTACATTTATAAGGCCAAAGGCAAGCAAGGTGAGGCATAATGGGGCAGTGGGAGGGGGCTTGGGGAGGTAAGTTAGGGATAGGGTAGGGTGGTAAGGAGGTTTGTAGGGCTCAGGCATGTAATTAACCACAATGAAGTAGGGGGGGAAAGGTTTTAAGTAAAATCATATAATAAAACCCACTAAAAACCATTAAATTAAAAAGTCAAAAATGGTTATAAAGGCTATAAAGAGAGAGACTTCAAAAATTAAAGATCCTATTAAAGTAAGTCATTATGAACGAATCATATACACAAAAAATAGACAAGCTTAATAATAAATTCAGTCCTAATTTATAGTGTAAAAATATAGTAAGAGGGGAGGGACTCAAATTTTTTATAGAAAAGGGAGCGAGAAAAAAAGCTTAGTTAAAAGTTTAAAAAAATTAAAAATAAGAAAAGGGGAATTGGTTAATAAAAAAGAGAAAAAACTAAGGGGGTTGGAGGGGCATGTTAACTATGGGATAAATAGTACTTAAAATAAAAAATTTGGGGATGAAAATTTTTTATTGACTAGGGATTGGTTAGGGCAGAGTTTAAATAGGGGAAGAACCAAGTTAGTAGGGTAGTTGCAAAGATAACAAAGTGATAAAAAAAAGGGGGTTAGGGAGGGTTGCTTGTAAAAAAATTATAATGAGATAAGTGTGTGTGTGTGTGTGCGCACGTGCACGTGTGTGTGTGTGTGTGTGTGTGTGTGTGTGTGTGTGTGTGTGTGTGTGTGTGTGTGTGTGTGTGTGAAAATGGGATAATTATTAAGAAACGTTAATGTGTGTGTGTTTAAAATTCATTATCCCCTCAATAATTGAGCCATACAATCGATTCAGTCATAGAATGACCTTAAACTAAACAATTAAATTTTAAAAATAATCCAAATATGGAGATTTAAACATTTAAAAGAAATGAGATATAACTATATTTCGAAGGTATTACAGCCAAACAAGGTAGGTTTACAAAAGTGTAGAATCATCCGGTAGTCCAGGCTCCGAGATTAGGGTTCACTTACTTACCACCATCCAAACCAACCAGTTGTTAGAACAATGAAGTTGAATTTGGGTAAACATGTAATGCTTGTATCCCCTGGCTTGTTATTGCTTTACCAAAGAACTTGAGCAAACCATTCGCGATTCTAAGCTAAAAAGGAATCCTAAAAGAATTTAAGAAAATAGCTGGGGTTTACATTCTAAAGAAATCCGTCAAAATGACAAAAATCCTAAGGGGGGTACACCACACCCGAGTGGAGAAATGCAAGAAATTATTAGTTAAAGAAGGGGGGTAACCCTCGTCCCTAATTGGTACTTGAGGGACAAACAATTTAATTGTATTATAGATGGGGGGCAATCCACTCCCATAAATTTTTATTTAAGGAAAAAAATACAGTAGACAGATACAATAATGAAAGCTTTAATTTGCACAGAGAATCTACAAGGAGGGTAATCCACAAGGGGTACTCTGCACAATTGTTTGTGAAAATAGAACCAAATTAACTTTTGGAAGTGGGGGGTATTCCACGCCCATGCACTAAAAAGAATTTCAAAGAAGTAATCAAAATATTTAAACTTTACTGAAGTCAATTAGCAATTTATTAATAAGAAGTTGAAATCATAACACCTAAAGCAATTAAAATGGATAAAGTAATTACTTTAATAAGGGCATCATTAAATTGAAGCAATGGAAAAAAAAATTAAAAATAATCCATCGTCTTGCTAGAATTAGCTAGCGGAAATAAATATACTTATAGGTTAGACATCAGTTTTTGCATATAAGAAGCAAATTTCACTAGTATAACTTAAAGGTTAAAAAACTAAAATTAATGTACCCAAGTAAAAAGAAATACATAAGTAAAAAATGCACTATTAATTTAAATATAGCACTATCTTAATTTACACACAAGTTAGCTCAGTTTTAACAAGGGTCAATGAATGACCAAATGAACCATGGTTAAGGGTTAAATCTTAGCTAAACGGTGGAAGACGACATAAAATATAATAGACTAAAAAAGAAAAGGTTAAAGAAACAAGCAAGAAGAGGAAAGCATAAATATAAAAAGCATTATATATATATATACATCTCGTCTCTGCTTTGGCATGTTTTAGGGTTCGTCCTTCTTTTATTGCTAAGAGATGAGAAAAGCTACGCAAAGCAGAGACGAGATGGAGGAAAGACTAGTGTAAGGGCTCCAAATAGTAAAAGAAGTCCAAGCAAGAACTCACGACGAGCAAAAGTAGGAAAAGCGCCCAACTATAGCATTGGCGAGGAACAATGGCTGCAACCTCAACCTCAACCACTTGTGAAGAGACACCGAGAAGCAGCGCACGAAAGACAGTGTGACTTGTAGACAGTGTGAGTGGTAGAAGTGTAAGTGCAAGTATAAGAGCTACGAGCACACAGATCCCATGCAATTCAACCTAAGTAACAGAAAGGTGAAAATGAGAGTGAGCACACATCCATCTATGAGAAATGCAAGCAGGCTTCGAGTCTGAACTCTAGAGCTATCAATGTGATTGTGTGCTGCGTAAAATCACACTGCGCATAAGCTAAGCGATGTATCACCAAGCCAATACACTAGTAGTTGAGAAAGGGAGAGAAGCTTGCGTGGTGCTCGAAGAAAAGGTGGCTATGATCATAGAGGCGCTCCATCAACAATAACAACAAAGGGATGTTGTGAAGCAATTAACAATAGTATTTCTACAAGGGAAAGCTTAAAAGTAGCAAGCGACTGAAGTGCATGGAGATAACCCAATAAAACACAGTAAACAGAACATCAAAGAAGGCCTTTAAGCAGAATCAGTGACATCAATCAGTAGAATCTAGTGTGGAGTCATCGCAATTCGATCAAGTGCTCAGATAAGACCCAGGATGCAAGAGTTGTGTCATCGGCAGCTACGTAAGGGAGGAACAATCACGCAAAGATAAAGTAGACTAAAACAAGGACAAGCTACCGCAACAGTAATAAGGGTGGCACGAAGACCCCTGCAAGTAGACGATAGTCAGGCAGAAGGGGGGAAAGTGAGTAATTGGCAAGAGCAGTACCTTAAGAAGAAATGGTAGTTTGAAGAGAAGGCAACAAGTTTAAAGAGAAGTTAGAGTAGCTACGAGAAGAGCTAAGGAAAGCAAATTGGAGGAAGTATACGACAGGAGCAAGTTAGCGATTATAAAGTGAACAACCCTCTCTGGGCAAATCTACAAGAAGAGCCATCAAGAGCAAAGAGAAGCGGCTGGGAGCAATCGCAGACTGAGGACGATGAGTATGACCACCAAAGGCGACACGCAATGAGGAAAGAACCACAGAAAGTGTAGGTAAGAGGAAACTAAAAAAGTAGTCTAGTAAGTAGAGAAAGAAGTCGGGGCGAAGTACATGCCTTTTCAATCCAACATGAAGGAAAGGCTACATGCAAGCCAAGAGGTAAACCATAGCAAAGAAAGAGAGAGAACTCCATAAGGAGACACCAAAGGAGTGAGGCTATGAGAAAGGGAGCAGTGAAGGTAATAGAAAGAAGTGAGAAAAAGAGGCACTAAGAAAGACTATAGCTGGAGGTCATCTATAAAAAGAAAAAGAGTTGGCAGTTAAGCAATAATTGGCGTGCAATGCACTAAGAAACGTGGGGCAGTGGTAATAACGATACTATATACGTTCCTAGTCAAAAATTTAGGTGGTATAAATAAGAATAGAGGTTAGAAGCCTAGGGTAGGGAAAGTCTAGGGGAGTTTTATAAACACTACAAGGAATAGGCCCTTTTCCGACGAAAATATCGACATTTTTTACACTAATTTAAAAAAAAAAAACGAACACAAAGGTCGTTATTAACATCATTATAAGCATCGAAAAAGAACGGTCATTATATAAGCATCACTATATAGTGACACTAATAAACGTCGCTATATAGCGACACTGGTAAATGTCGCTATATAGCGACGATTAACAGAGAGAAAAAAAAAGCATTAGTGGGGCTAAACATGGCCATAGCAAGCCCTGTTTTGCCCCACTAATGTTTTTTTTTTGTAATTACAAAAAAAAGTTTTTTATTACAAAATTTCCCTTGTGAAAAGGGTGATACAAAATCGCTCAAATGAAATGATGAGTAACAAAAGCATATACATGTCGAAGATATACAACATTGTTTGTTACAAAATTACCCTTTCGAAAAGGGTGATACAAAATCGCTCAAACGAGCCGATATACAAAATGATATACATGGCGAAGTATATGCAAACTACTACTACTCATTCGAATCATCATTGTCCTCCTCGTCCTCATCTTGTTGGCCTGATCCTTGGCCCTCGTGAGTTGCGCTTGCTCCCTGATCCTCATGAGCTATACCTGAATCTTGGCCCTCGTGATCGCTCGCCTCCGGTGATGGGATGCTCGAGCTTTGACTCTAAGAGTGAAACCATATTAATTGAAAATTAGATTGGAACTTAAAGAATAAAACAATTTAAAAAGTGAGATTACAAGTAGGAGTAGACTTATACCGTGCGAGCAGCCACCTCAGCCCAATCGACCGTCGCTCCCATTGCCTCCTACTCAATAAAACACAGCTTTGTTCCTATGCGAATCGCATCTCTGTATCTGTAGGAAGATGACCCATCGCAGCTTACTGTGGACCCAATTTACGAGAGTTAGATAAAGTGCATGTAATATGTAGTAAAACAAATCGAACAATTTCTCTTCCTTTTCCCTCTTCTTTATCACTTCTTTCAATCTCTTTTTCCCCTCTTCCTCCTTTCCTTCTCTTCTTTTTTCACTCTTTCAATGGCCTGCCCCCCTCTTCCTTCTCTTATGTTTATGCTCTTTTTCCCTCTTCTTTTTTCCCTCTTTCATCCCCTCTTTCAATCTCTTTTCCTCTCTCTTTCCTCCTCTCTTTCCTCTTTTTTATGCATGAGCATATCTCATTTTCCTCTTTTCCTCTCTCTTTCTTCCCCTCTTCCCCCTCTTTCGATCTCTTTTCACAAGCATATGTATTTGCCTATGCTTAATCTTTCTCTCTTTTTCTTTTATGCCCATATGCTCATGCATAAGAATAAGCATATCATTTCCTTCCCTTTCTCTTATGCTTATGCTCTTTTTCCCTCTTCCTTCTCTTATGCTTATGCTTATGCATGAGCATATGTCTCCTTCTCCTCTTTTTCTCTCTCCTTCTCCTTCTCCTTCTCCTTCTCCTTTCCTTCTCTTCTTTTCTCCTCACTCTTTCTCTTCTTTTCATAAGCATATGCCTATGCCTATGCATATGCATATCCTTCTCCTTTCTTTCTCTTCTTTTTTCCTCTCTTTTTCTCTTCTTTTCATAAGTATATGCCTATGCATGTTCTTCTCCTTCTCCTTCTCTCTTCTTTCTCTTATGCTTATGCATAAGAATAAGCATATCCTTTCCTTCCCTTTCTCTTATGCTTATGCTCTTTTCCCCTCTTCTCTTATGCTTATGCTTATGTATGAGCATATGTCTCCTTCCCTTCTCTTCTTTTTTCCTCACTCTTCTTTTCATAAGCATATGCCTATGCATATCCTTCTCCTTTCTTTCTCTTCTTTTTTCCTCTCTTTTTCTCTTCTTTTCATAAGCATATGCCTATGCATGTCCTTCTCCTTCTCCTTCTCTCTTCTTTCTCTTATGCTTATGTATAAGAATAAGCATATCCTTTCCTTCCCTTTCTCTTATGCTTATGCTCTTTTTCCCTCTTCCTTCTCTTATGCTTATGCTTATGCATGAGCATATGTCTCCTTCTCCTCTTTTCCTCTCTCCTTCTCTTTCTCCTTCTCCTTCTCCTTTCCTTCTCTTCTTTTTTCCTCACTCTTTCTCTTCTTTTCATAAGCATATGCCTATGCATATCCTTCTCCTTTCTTTCTCTTCTTTTTCCTCTCTTTTTCTCTTCTTTTCATAAGCATATGCCTATGCATGTCCATGTCCTTCTCCTTCTCCTTCTCCTTCTCTCTTCTTTCTCTTATGCTTATGCTTATGCATGAGCATATGTCTCCTTCTCCTCGGTACCTATTACCTTCTGCTTGTAGGGTTTTGCCGCCAAGTCCCAGGTGTCATTTGTAAAAATGGCATCCATCTCTACCTTCATGGCAACCTACCACTCTAGTATATCTTTTGCCTCCTCAAAGTTCTATTGGTCATGGAGCTAAGCCACCAAGGTGAAGTTGGTTGGGGGTGTAGACACATTGTCTCATGACCATCGAACTCCAAAACTCAAGATAAAAATGTCTATGACTAGAGAATCATGCAAGATCTTCATATACCAGGTTGATAACTTCCTATCATTGAAAGTTGACTTCGAGGGTGGCTCTAGTGCAACTGGCTCTTCCTTCAGTTCCTCAAGATCTTCAGCCACCTTCGTAAAGGTCAGCTTGGGTGTCAAAACCTTAGGAACTTTGATGACCTCTTCTTCTGCTTGGGACATTGCTTATTTAAAGACCACATCCCTACAAATCAAACTCTGTTTCTTTACTAGATTGAAGATGTGGTACCCCTTAGATTCTTCATAGTACCTAGCAAAGATGAACTTTCTACTCTTGGAATCCATATTTGTCATGCCATCTTTATGCACATGTACATATGCATCAGAACCAAAAATCCTTAGATGAGACATTGTGGGCATCTTACCATAGTATGCTTCATAGGGCATGGCCTTGGTCTTTGTCCTGTTGAGGATGTAAACTATAGTTTTGATTGCTTCACCCTAGTAAGATTCAAGAGATCTCTTTGATCATAGTCAAACTGAACATAGTCAATCCCACTTCTTTTTCCATTTGGTGCTTTCACTCAACAATCCCATTTTGCTGAGGTGTGCAAGCATAAGCAAGTTGACACTTGATCCCATGACTCTTGTACAAAATGTTGAACTTTGTCGAGGTGAACTGTTGGGATAAGTATGGTCAAGGGCTTGCTCTATGGTGCATGTGTGCATCTAGGGGAGTCACATGTGTTTGTGTGTGTGTGTGTGTGTGTGTGTGTTGTAGAAGCACATCTAGTGCTATGATGTGTCTAGTGTATGACCTAAGTGATGATGTAAGCCAAAGGCCCCCACATGGGAGGTTCCTTTGATTTAGGCTAGTCCCACTGATGTAGGGGCTGATTGCCATTGATATAGGGGAGGTGCTTACACCATCCTCTCTTTCTATAAAATGGAGGTAATTCCTTCATTCTAATACATGGATTTTGCCTCACTTGTTCTCTCATTCTTTGTGCCATGATGCATCTCTTCTACCCCACACTCTTCTACATTTGGTATCGGAGCTAGTAGGCTTTGCAGAACCCATTTTGGTAGTGCCACATCATCATCTTCTCCACCATCTCTTTTTGAGCTTTCTTCCTCCTTCCTCCTCAGAATTGGCTTAACTCTGTTCTCCTCATCCCTTATGTCTTTTGCCAAGCCCTCCTAGCTGAAGACTCTACACTATGGGGCACTCCTCTGGTGGAATCCCCTTTTGAAGCATGGCATAAGTTAGACATTTTGTTTGGTGCCAGCTGTTGGGGGTAAAGGCCCACCCCTATGACACCCTTATGTGTGTACATACTTGTACTTAGAGTTTGTACCATTCTGATTTTACACACCCACCATTGTGTGTTCTTGCTCTCTCTCTCTCTCGTGCTCACTCCCTTCTAATCTCTCATGTGGTATCAGAGCTTTGGCTCCACGTGAGATTCTGGCCCCCATTGACGCCTTGAATGTTCCCCGATGCTACCTCGGTGTTTGGATACTCGTTTGCCCCTATTTTTCGCACTCCGTTGAGCTCTTTTCGTAGCCCCGAGCTGCCCAAACTCTTTCTCGAAGTGCTGGAACTATTTTGCTACTGTTTTGGGCTTCCTTTCATGCGTGTGACCTACCCCTCAGTGTTCTTGGAGTTGGCCAGCTCTATTTTAGTCTCTCCTTACCATTTCGGGCGACTCTTTGCTCGTGGGAAGGCCCGAGTGCCTCTTTCTCGGTGGACACTCTAACTCATTTGCCGCTGTTTTTTGCACTCCGTTGAGCTCTTTTCACAGCCCCGAGCTACCCGAACTCTTTCTCGAAGTGCTGGAACTGTTTTGGTACTGTTTTGGGCTTCCCTTCACACATCTGAGCTACCCCTCAGTGTTCTTGGAGTTGGCCAGCTCTATTTTGGTCTCTCCTCACCATTTCGGGCGGCTCTTTGCTCATGGGAAGGCCCGAGTGCCTCTTTCTCAGCGAACACTCTATTCTCTACCATGCTCACCTTGAGTCTATTTTACTCGAGGTATTTCTTTCTATGACTCCCTCTATGACTATAGTCAGTCAGGGGGTCGTGGTTCACAGGTACATCGTCACTTTGGCAGTGGATTGTGTGGCCTTTGTGCTACATTTGGCTATTAAAACAAAGTTTTTTTTTACCTTTTGGACGTTTACATGCTTTTGGGACATTTGACATGCTGGAATTGGTGATCGAAAATGCATTTAAATGACATTGTAGTCACAAATCAAAGGGCAGAAAAACAGTAGTTACAAATCAAAAGTGAAGAAAAACAGTAAAATACAGAGCTGGACAAAAATTCTAGCAAGGGGTTTTGTGGATGCAAAGTGGTCTTTGACAAATCACGTTAAGTGGGAGTGCTTCTGCTCAAAGAGTACTATTTTGCGATTTCTTTTTTTTTTGCAAGAGTCTCCTTTCATCTAAAGCAATGGCTTCATCCTCCCAAGTTGAGACTTCTCAAGGCGGGAGCTACACCATTGAAAAGTTTGAGGGACAAGTGAACTTCAACTATTGGAAGGAGCAAATATATGGTGTGTTGGTCATTCATTAAAAGGCTTATCAAGCCAATCAGGCTACAAGGCATTCAACTCGATGATATGGATGATGATGCATGGCTGGAACTTGATGATCTTGCCAAGTATACAATTTTCTTGTCCGTGTCAAAGAATGTCTACTTCAATGTGGCAGGTGAGACTACTGCATGGAAAGTTTGGCAAAATTTGAGCAGTCTTTATGCAAAGGAAAGTGCAAGCAACATGGTGTACTTGATGAAAAAGATCTTTGAAATGAAGATGAAAGAGGGTACACCAATGGGAACTCATCTCAATGAGTTCAATGGCCTTGTGAGCAAACTTATTGCTCAAAATATGAACATTGATGAGGATATGAAGGCTATTTTATTGCTTTGCACACTTCCCAAAAGTTGGGATACTTTCAGGACAACAGTGAGTAACAGTGCTCCTGCATTTACAGGCTTGTCATACACTGATGTGGAGAGTTCTCTTCTCACTGAGGAGATGAACCGTAGGAACAATCAAAGTGGAAAAGCCTCTAGTGCTTTGAATGCATGAGGGAGATCTCAATCAAGGGGAAGAGGCAACAATGATAAGTCAAGGAGCAAGTCCCGCTCAAAGAAAGATATGGAATGCTTTTATTGTGGGAAAAAGAGACACATTCAAAAGTTTTGCTTCAAATGGAAAGCGGACAAGAAGGCAGGCAAGGTAGAGAGCAAAGGTGAAGATGCCAAAGATGTAAAAGGCAAAGGCAAGAGCAAAGAAGAGCTTAATGCAGTGATAGATGGTGCCACTATACCTTATGTTCCTGAACCTCATGTTCCTGAGGTTATATCATTCAATGATGTGCTTTTCGTGTCTGATGTGAATGCCCACTCACTCATTACAGGTGATTTAGCAGACAAGCTGGATTGGATTGTTGACTCAGGCACATCCTTTCATGTTACTCCTTATGAGGAGAGTTTTGTCACGTATTCCAGTGGGGGTTATGGATGTGTTTATTTGGGGGACAACCATGCTTGTCCGATCACTAGAATTGGTGATATTCAGCTTGCTTTTGCAGATGATAATCACTTTATGCTCAAGAATGTTAGACATGCTCCTATGCTAAAAAAGAATTTGATAAGTACAGGGTAGCTTGATGATGCAGATTTCTACACTACTTTTGTTGGGAAATAGTGGAAAATCAAGAAGGGTCAAATGGTATATGCCAAAGGACCAAAGATTGACACTTTGTATCATCTTATAGCTTCAGATGTCATTGGACATTCTCTTGTAAATGAAACCGAGCTGCCAGATATTTCACTGTGGCATGGCCGGTTGGGATGCATGAGTGTCAAAGGAATGGAAACCTTGGCCCGTTTTGGTTACTTGCCTTTGTATAAGTTTGCTGATTTGTCTCAGTGTGATCATTGCATTTATGGACGGCAAACTCAGAAGCCACATTCCAAGCATTTGTCACTTGGGAGTTCTCCAATGGATCTTATTCATACTGATGTGTGTGAAATGCCTCACTTATCTTTTGGGGGAGCTCGTTATATCATGACTTTTATTGATGATGCCACCCGTAAGGTGTGGGCATATCCTATTCGCTTCAAGAGTGAAGTTCTTGGCGTTTTTCAGAGGTTTCTTGCTATGGTTGAACATTAGACCGGCAAGAAACTCAAGTGTTTTTGCTCTGATAATGGTGGGGAATACATGTCAAAGGCTTTTCAAGAGTTTTGTGACAGTAAGGGTATCAAAAGGGAGTTACCTCCTCCCCATAATCCCAACCAAAATGGTGTCACAGAGCGTATGAATTGAACCACCATTCAAGAGAAGGTTCAAAGTATGTTGTCACATGCTGCGTTACCCTATGTGTTTTGGGCTGAAGCTGTGCAAATAGTTGTTCACTTGATTAATAGGTCACCAAATAGGACAGTCGGACTCAAAGTGCCTGAAGAATTATGGACGGGAAAGCCTCCCTCATATAAGCACTTGAGAGTGTTTGGTTGTGTTGCGTTTGTGCACATACATAGGGAAGATAGGACCAAACTTGAGCCCACGTCTCGCAGATGCATCTTTTTGGGCGCTATGGTGACAGTGGTGAATGGGGTTATAGATTGTGGGATCCCAAAGCTAAAAAGCTTATACGCAGTAATGATGTCATTTTTCATGAAACATGCATGTATAAAACAGCCCCAAAGACTCAGGAAGTCAGAAGGGTTATTGATGAAGATGATGTGCAGCATAGACAGCAAAATCCAAGGGCTGTATAGCAGCAAATACAGCCCCAGGAACAGCCCCCAAATGCTGCAGAAGAGGCTCATGTTGAACCTCAAGAGGTAGTAGAAGTGTTGCCTCAAATTCAACCACAAAATATTGAGCAACAGAACGTTGAAATACAGCAGGAAGAGGTGGTACAGCCATCTATTTTTCAACAAGAGTAGGCTGTACAGCCAGCTCCAAGTGCTCCATGGATCAGAAGGTCTACCCGACAAACTCATCCTCCAGACAGGTTTATTCCTGGGGTTGACTTTGTATTGCTTACAGATTGTGGAGAGCCCTCATGCTTTAAGGAGGCTATGCAGAGGGATGATCATTTGAAGTGGGAGAGAGCCATGCAATCTGAAATGGCCTCTCTAAAAAAGAATGCAACATGGAACTTGGTGCCTTTGCCTACAGGGAAGAAGGTATTGCCATGCAAATGGGTTTACAAGCTTAAGGTAGCACCTGCACAGCCCTCACCCAAGTATAAGGCACGGGTGGTTGCAAAGGGTTTCAAGCAAGAGAAGGGGATTGATTTTCATGAGATCTTCTCACCTGTGGTCAAAATGACTACATTGAGGACTGTTCTTGGCTTGGTTGCACGTGATGATATGGAATTATTCTAGATGGACATGAAGACAGCTTTTCTTCACGGGGATCTCCATGACGAGATTTATATGCAGCAGCCAGAGGGTTTTGCAGTCAAAGGGAAAGAGGGTTTTGTCTGTAAGCTCCAAAAGAGTCTCAATGGCTTGAAGCAGGCACCCAGGGAATGGTATCATAAGTTTGATTCTTTCATGAATTCTCAGGGGTACAAAAGAAGTGAGGAGGATCACTGCCTATACACCAAGAAGGCTTCAGATGGGAGTCTTCTCATCCTCATTTTGTATGTGGATGACATGCTTATTGCAGGGAGTTGCACTCAAAAATTGGTTGCACTCAAGAAGGAGCTGCATAAGACTTTTGAGATGACAGATCTTGGTAATTCCAATCATATACTTGGCATACGTATTCTTAGGGACAGGGGTAAGAGAACTCTCTACTTGTCTCAGAAAGAATACATTGAGAAAGTGTTAAATCATTTCAGCATGGATGAGCAGAAGAGTCTCTCTACTCCTTTACCTCCATATGTGAAACTTTCACAGGATGACAGCCCTAAGTCAGATGACAAGCGGGCTGCCATGGCCAAGATCCCTTATGCCTCAGCAGTTGGTAGTCTTATGTATGCTATGGTTGCTACACGTCCAAATATCGCATTTGCAGTGGGAGTTGTTAGCAGGTTTATGGCCAACCTTGGCAAAAGGCATTGGAATGCAGTGAAGGGTGTAATGAGGTACTTGAAGGGTACTCAAGATGTGTGCATATGCTATGGCAAATCAGATGCATCTATCCAAGGACTTGTGGATGCAGACTATGCAGGTTGTGCAGACAGCAAACGGTCTACCACGGGTTATGTTTTTACATTAACTGGTGGTGCAATCTCGTGGATTTCTCGTATGCAGAAATGCATTGCTTTGTCTACCACTGAGGCAGAATATGTTGCAGCCACTGAGGCATGCAAGGAGGCTTTATGGCTTTCTCGTCTAGTGGGAGCTTTGGGTATTTCAGGAGGGATTCCAGTGTTGCACTGTGACAGTCAAAGTGCTATCATGTTGGCTAGGAACCCTGTGTTTCATGCCAAGTCTAAGCACATTGATGTGAAGTATCATTTTATCCGTGAGGTGCTTGATGGTAAGCTACTTGAGCTTGTCATAGTGCACACAGATGATAACTCTGCATACGTTTTGACAAAGAGTCTGCCCTCAGAGAAGCATGCACATTGTATCAAACTCGTGGGTGTCGGATAGGCCATTTGCCTTTTCTTTTGGCCTGTACATTATTGTATTTTATACATCACTTTTAGGCACATTGGCCTTTAAGTGGGAGATTGTTGGAGGTAAAGGCCCATTTATGCCTAGACCCCTATGACACCCTTATGTGTGTACATACTTGTACTTAGAGTTTGTACCATTCTGATTTTACACACCCACCATTGTGTGTTCTTGCTCTCTCTCTCTCGTGCTCACTCCCTTCTAATCTCTCACTAGCTCTCATACCTCCAAATTAAATTTGAAAATTAATTCTTTGAACTTGAAATGGAGGGAGATAATGTTGATGCTCATGTCAACACTATGAGGAGTCTTATGACAAAACTAGCCTCAATTAATTCGCCTATCATTGAGGATGATGCTATGGCAGTGCTTTTAAAGAGCATGCCTCAAGACTTTGACTATGTGGAGTTACTACTTTGAAAAATCTTCCTCAACCCTCATTAGAAGGCATCATCAGCAGTGCCTTACAAGAAGAGGAAATAAAGAACACTTCAAGAATGGGCAAAATGCACACAGAAGCACTTGCAGTGAAGTTTTCAAAGAGTAGGTACAAGGCTTATACTCTTGAGAAGGATTATTATAGAATCAACCCTTGCTCTTATTGTGGCAAGAATAATCACTCTAAGAAGTTTTGCAATGAGAAAAAGAGGACTATGACAAATCTAGTTGAAGAGAGAGAGAACATCAACAAATGAAGCATCCAACATTGTGGCAGAAGACAAGGACTTCGCCTTTTGAGCAACTTGTCTTTGAATTTTTGTTTATCATCACTTGGTCAAATTTTGAGGTTCTCTACCTGGAGTAGTACTCCAAAAAGAATGTCATATGTTTTGTCTTTTGTAAATCACCTCTGGTCACCATATGATGTAGGCCATATGATATGTGTTTGGTCTATCCTAGTTTTGTAAACCTTGACCCTTGGGCACCTTTGCTAGCATGAGATCCTAGACTATGTGACTAGATGAATCCTTGATATTGCAAGAGGCAAACCCTTGAGGGGGGGGTATGTTGGGATAAGTTTGGTCAAGGGCTTGCTCTATGGTGCATGTGTGCATTTAGGGGAGTCACTTGTGTGTGTGTGTGTGTGTGTGTGTGTTGTAGAAGCACATCTAGTGTTATGATGTGTCTAGTGTATGACCTAAGTGATGATGTAAGCCAAAGGCTCCCACATGGGTGGTTCCTTTGATTTAGTCCAGTCCCACTAATGTAGGGGCAGATTGCCACTGATATAGGGGTGGTGCCTACACCATCCTCTCTTTCTATAAAATGGAGGCCATTCCTTCATTCTAATACATGGATTTTGCCTCACTTGTGCTCTCACTTTTTGTGCCATCATGCATCTCTTCTACCCCACACTCTTATACATGAACTCCCCCCCTCAATCAGTGTGGAAATCTTTGACATCCTTCCCTATTTCCTTCACTATCTTGGCCTTCCATTCTTTGAATTTTTCACATGCTTGAGACTTCTTGGCTCACTTCTTGGCCAGGAAATATATCCAAGTCATCTGCTGACTAAAGTCATCCACAAATAGAAGAGTATACCTAGACCCTGCAAATTAGTTGGTTGACATTGTTATGCAAATGTTGGAGTGGACCACCTCCAACCACCTCCAATGGTCCCTTAGCCCTTGATTTATCGTTCTATGTGAATTGCTCTTGGTGTTGCTTGCCCTCTAAGCAAGCCTAGTAGACTTTCTCTGTGCTTTTGATATGGTGGAAGTCCCTCCACCATCTTGGAATTTTATATTTCTGTAAGATACCATAATTGACATGACCAAATCTTTCATGCCACATTTTGGAGTCCAATTGAAGCATGTAACCCTGGTATAAGCCATCCTCCTTAACACCTTGGACCACCACCTATCCATCTTCCTTGGAAGTGATGGTGACTTCCCATTTCCTAAAGACGAACTCCTTCCTTTGATGTGAGAGCATCTAGAGCTAAGAAACGTGCTCTGATACCATGTTGGAAAAGGAGGGATAGAATCACTCTAGCAACCTATGCAAAATAGGAATAGCTCGATGTCACTTACTCAATGATGTAGACTACACACTAGTACTTCAGTCGTAAGATAGAGTATAGATCTCATATACAAGGGAGAGAAAACGAGACAGAAATTCATACCTATTCCTCCACTAAATAGTGGGCAAGGTACAAGCTCAACATGAGCACAAGAGACCAGTAAAGGTCTGGATACCTAAAGCTTGAGATCACTCCTAATCTTCATGCTCCACATTGCCTTCTGTAGGCTTCAATAGTCGCTATGGGGGGAAGGGGCCTTTATATAGGGGCAGCCATCCCCCCTTAGGTAGGCCCATTAGTAGGTCTGTGCTACTATATGTGGACTGACTGTTTGATCATCATGGTTGGTTGGGCTGACTAGCATGATTGGCTACGCCAACTAGCCCTAGGGGTTGGTGTATAAGTAGGGCCTCCCTTGGCTACCATTTGCTACTGAATGCTACATGTCCTACAACCCATAGCCCCCCCCCAAAAAAAAAAAATCACCACCCTCATAGTACAATGACCCCTTGTCCCCACAAATTGGGGGTGGGTGGGATTGACCTCCAACAAAAACGACCCAAGCAAAGGATGCCTAGATGCATACTGACTAGGTCTCGACCATGCAGATAAAAGGAATTTCAAATTGAAAGTAGATGTTAGCATCCTAGAGGCACAATTCAATAAGGCCAAGGCCAACAAGGCCCTTGTGTCCAAAGAGAAGCTTCCAAATGAGATTCATGAAGGAGTGCTCATCCAAACCTCTTCTCAAAAGCAATGAACTATGCTTTGGGCCAGTGACTCTTTGACCTTCATGCTATTCGTTGGTTTGGTAATCATTCCCTTCTAATATTTTAGAATCATTGTCCCATTAGTGTGAAATTGTAAGATCTATTATCGCGCAAGACATGGGATGAAACCCTTTGAGAAGCTTTATGGGTATAAGCCACCCTTGGCATATTTGAAGGTGTTTGGCTGCATTTGTAATGTGCATGTGCTGAATGAGATAAGGAAGAAGATGGAGCCAAGAACTATAAAATGTTTGTTTTTGGGATACCCATATGAGAGAAAAGGATATAAATGCTATGATCCCATCACTAGATAAGTATATGAAAGTCATATGTGAAGTTTGTGAGCATGAAGCTTGGTATCAACCTAGACCAATCATTGTTGAGGATGAGTATATGCTAAAATTACAGCAAGTTGGACCCTCACATAAATTGACGTCAAGGCCATCATAACATGAGGAAAGTATTGATAGTGTGAGTCCATCGAGTGGTAGAATAAGGGAGAGCAAGCATGTGGATAGAGAGAAGCAAAAATTTGAAGTTGAAGAGAGTGTTAAGGATGCAAATAGTGATGAAGGGAGTGATGTACAGCTTGTTAAAGATCAATAGACAAAGCATGCCTCAAAGTATGTGCCACCATATGCTAGAAAGCAAATACACATCCCTTAAGAAGACCAGAAAGGGTGAGACACACTGTGGATAGATTGACTTACAATGGATATATGAGGATGCACTATGCATACATGGTTAGCAAAGTGCAACATGTTGAGGTGTTATATTCATAATATACATGGCCATATACACCCCTTCAGCCCAAAAAGTTAATGGCATATTCATTTCATCCATCATGGCTCTAGCCATGTCACTAATCACCCTATTCATCCTTTTTGCAATGGAGTTTTGTTGGGGACTATATCTACAATCGACCCGTCTCTTAATGCCTTGGCCATATAGAAACTCATCAAATTTGTAGGACATGTATTCTCCACCATTTTCCATATGAAAGCACTTTATGTAACACCCAAGCTCCTTTTTACCATTCTCTTAAGTTGGAGAAATACTTAAAAGGCATCACTTTTAGCTTTCAAGATAAAAACCCATGTCATCCGGTTATAATCATCTATAAAAGTGATATCCTATCTTACTCCCTTGGGTGTTGCATTGTCTGTAGGCTCCCAAATATATCGAAATGAACTATTTGCAAAGGGTACTTACTCATTCTCCCCCTCTTTGGAAATGGCAACCTTGTTTGTTTGGCAAATCGACATAGAGGGCATACATGGCTGAAATCTAAATGGCCAAATATAGGCATCCCTCTCACTAATTTTTTGGTTTGCATCATCCTTCAAGCATCTATAGTTAATGTTCCTAGGATTTTGTGCCAAAGTTCAGTGGGAGTTCAGCCTCTTGATCTTATCTAGGAAAACTGTTCGCATGCATGCCTTACTATAAATAGGGCTTTCTTGCATCAAATGTGAATAACCTTCCTCTTCTTTTGACCTTTGGCAACAAATTTGCCCACTTTGCCATTATGAAACTCCTCCACAAAGCATCGAAACTTATTGAAATGCACTTGATAGTTTTGGTCAGCCATTTGACCAACGAAAGCTTTTTGTGATTGTGGGCACATATAAAACATCTTTCGATGTATTATCCACACCATACCTATCCCTTAAGGGAATATCACCACCAATATGAATAATCTTGTACATAGTAGAGATTTAGAATCAATGGCTGATTTCTACTCTTCATGAAGCATTCCTCTCTCATCTAGAGAACCACTCTCTTTTCAATTGGATTGAGATCTTCCAGCATGATCCCACTTTCTTTGCTCTGCCTTTGACCAGTTCCTTTCCTCTTTGATATTTTTCATTGCACAATTGACTACCAAGCATCTCCACTGTGGACTCTGTTTGTGAAGTCATCGCACACTGATGAGTCCTCATTCTTTGAATCGGGTTGATGAAAAATTGCTGGGAGATTAGACTTTCCCTTCAAAAAACTAGGAGTTTGGAACACACATAGGACCGATGACAACTCTTAAATTAAGAAACACAAGGTTTGCACGATGTTTAGTGCACCCATGGGCAAGACAAGTCTATTAATGATTCCCTAAATTTAAGAGGGAGCTGCATACCACACTTTAAGCAGAAGTTTGTGTAGTTCACAATGTTAACTACATTAGTTGGCAATATCATTTGATGGTGGAGATTAGCAAGTCCATAGAACAAGGATTGTGCCTTGGAGCCAAATAGGCCCAAGATGGTTGTAAAAGAATGAGGAAAGAGAGTGGTATAAATGGAATAGGGTTGGCCCTCCCTTCAAAAGGTGGCACGTATCAAAGGCCAAGTGGTTGACTTTGGTCTTCATTGTTGGATGCACAAGTTTGGAATACAAGCTCCCTCTTCTCTTCCAAGAGTATTTTGGGTGTTCTCTTGTTTCCTTTGTAGTGCCCTTGTGTTTCCCACTCCATCCCCCTTCATTCCCCTCTTCTCCTTCCCTTTCCCCCCTCTTCTCCCCTCTCCCCTTTCCCTCCTCTCATGGAAACACATTCAAACAATCCAAAGCCACTTGAGTCACACTTGCGGATGGCTCATGCTTTGCATTGATCTCACAAGGAGTAGCTTGGAATGGAGGCTCCATCGACATTCCTTCAAGATCCCCATGACACATTAGTCACTGTTGTAGATGACATCTTTGGCGCCGATGCCAGGGAGTTCAAGGTATGCTTTTGAGTTACACTTGCTTTCTCTCATCATCTACCCATTTCTCATTTCTTCAAGATTAACTAAGAGCATTGATAGTGGGGTTGTAGGAAATGAGTGAATAAGTGTGAGTTTTGGAAGGTAAAAGAAGAAGCTATCATTTTTTGTTTGGATCATTTAGAGCTTGTTGTTGATGTACTTTAGTGTTTAAAATTGATAGGAAGATAGTTTAGAGGATTGCTAAGGTGCGTGTGATAGCAAACTCCAACAAAAACACACAAAAGTGATGCTTGAAGTGATTTTCAAATTGCTTTTGGAAGGAGAAATTGTCACTTTTTGCAAAACACCCCATTTGCCATTCAAATGTTGTTTTTTTTGTTGTTTTTCAGTGACTAGCTCTTGACTAGGTAGTCTAGGTAGTTTAGCATCCCCCTATTACAAAAAAACTTGAACAAGAACTTAAAAATCATCAAAAACCAGTTGGCAAAACTGCACGTTTCTATCCCACCGACTCGGTGCCGTAGGCTAGCTATCCTGGTGGTTGGTGCCATAGCCCCATGTCCTATCGATGAGACTGACATATGTCAGCCACCTAACCCACCTACCAACAAATTTATGGTCTGACAGGAGGGTTGACCCAGTGCCATGGCCTACTATTCCTCCAACTGGTGCCATCCATCTATACCATCAATCGTGATCATCCTGCCGACCTGCTATCTGGTGCTTTAGCTCTATCTTGTCCAGTTCGTGCTTTAGCTCTATCCCATCATGTTGGTGCTTATCTCTATCTCGTTGGGTTGGTGATTTATCTCTAGCCCACCAGGTTGGCACTTTAGCTTTATCCTGAGAAAATTGGGACCCCGAGGCATCAAGAAATGATAAAATTTGCATGCAAATCGCATTGAAATAAACCCCATCAAAGGCCATAAGGGGCTACGTCTCCTTGACCTTGCATCAAGGCAGAGGGTCCCAAATGCTAGAGCAAAGGGAGGAGAGGAGTAACCTCAAAGGCCCACAATCAGGACCATCCACCTCAGAAGCCCCTATGATTCCTTAGCAACAAAACATCGGAGATAGTTCACCCAACACCCAAGTCACAATGTAAATGCCTAGTGGGCGTGGATCCTCCCATCCCAACCTTGTGCCATCAAATCCATGGAACCCTTCAATAGGACCATGAATGTATGAGACAAGGCCCACCATTCCACAACCTCCTCCTGTATCACAAACAGTCCTTATGGATGAAGCTATGAGAATCCTAGTACAAGTGCTAGGAAGGGGGGATGCAACGCCACCTCCAGCTATTCCAAGAAGGGATACCAACTCCTCAAGGAGCAAGCTTGTCACACAATCTCCAAGCTAATCACCAAGTTTGCAGGAGAAGGAGACCCAGTCTTGCATGTTGAGAGATTTAAACAAATCTGTGAGACCTTTGGTGATATTGGGGATCTAGACAAGGTCAATTCTTTTGGCTTGAGTCTTGATGGCAAGGCTATGCAATGGTTCAGAGCCTTAAACCCTGATGAGAAAATAAATTGGGACACAATGCGTGAATCTTTCATTGTGGGTTTGCTCGAGTGGTCCCAAGTGGAGCTCAATTAACCAGCTTTATGCGGTGAAGCAGAAGGTGACTGAGTCCTTAAGAGGCCATATCTCTAGGATTAAACATTTGAACTCATGATGTGAATCCCACGAGAGGATGAGTGATGCACAGCTTCTGCCACACTTCCTCATAGAGCTAGGGGATGCTAAGCTGCATGATCATCGTTTGAGCTTTGTAGCAAGATGGCGATATTCCTAGGGGATAACATGAGGGAGAAGCCCCAAAAGGATAAATCCTTATCTTCCTCTGATATTCCCAAATAGTAAAGGCTTCAACCTTAGAATTAGCTCCAAATGCACGCATGATTCCCAAGGTACTAAACATGGAAGAGTTGGCCACAGATTTATTGACAAAAGCTCTAATCTCTTGAGAGTGCTCCATAATAGTTGAAGACCCTACATGAAAAATAATTCACAAGACTTTAGATACAATGCTTCAATAAAATAGCCAATAAGGCATTAAAGTACAAACTAAAAGACAATATATTTTTCCCATCATACTGTAATGTGCCCAAGCTGAAAGACAATGCATTTTGCCAATCATACTGTAATGTGCCCAAGCTAAAAGACAATGCATTGTGCCCATCATACTGTAATGTGCCCAAGCTAAAAGACAATGCATTTTGCCCATCATATTGTAATGTGCCCAAGTTGTAATGTGCCCACTAATACAATTAAGTGTGTGTCCATTGAACAAAATCTTTGAATGGATGATCAAAAATAGCCTCAAAGGCTTTACAAGGCTCAATATATATACATAAATTTAAAAATAACAGCCAATAAGGCTTTACAATGAGATGAGAAAAATAAAACTATGATGCGTCCATAATTTACAATTACATTGTGTCCACTGAAACTCTGACTCTGATGTGTCATTTGTCATCTCAAACTTTGCTCATAGGGTTGTGTTATAAGTGTGAAACCACATGTGAACGTAGGACTGACGCTGATTAGGAACTAGTCGGGAATTTTTGAGCATGGCTTTGATTGGTTGGTTTGGAGTTCTCTCCTCTATGGATAAACTAATCTATGCTAATCTAAGCTATACCAACCGTCGAGTCGAAGAAAATGCAAGAAATAATTTCTTTTTCATATTCATTTTAATAGGTTATTGACAAGAGTTATAAACAAATTTTGATTCTTTTCACATAGAATTAAAGTATATTTAAATTAGCAAAACATTTTAAACTAAATTAGATATACTTTAAATATACATTTAATGTAAAATGAATTCAAAATTAAAGATTAAATAAAATGTACAAACTAATGAAATGGAGATTATGTAAATAGATAAGTTATAAACTAAGGTAAAATAATTAAAAATAAAATGATGAAATGATAGACATAAAAAAAATCCTTTATTTTTTTCTCTTATATATATATATATGTGTGTGTGTGTGTGTGTGTGTGTGTGTGTGTGTGTATGTATGTATATACATACATACATACATACATACATATATATATATATATATATATATATGTATACATATATATATATGTATATATATATATATGTATACATATATATATATGTATACATATATATATGTATACATATATATATATGTATACATATATATATATGTATATATATATATGTATACATATATATATATATATATATATATATGTATACATATATATATATGTATACATATATATATATATATATATATATATGTATACATATATATATATGTATACATATATATATATGTATACATATATATATAGATATATATATATATGTATACATATATATATATATGTATACATATATATATAGATATGTATACATATATATATATATGTATACATATATATATATATATGTATACATATATATATATATGTATACATATATATATATATATATATATATATGTATACATATATATATATATATATATATATGTATACATATATATATATGTATACATATATATATATATATATATATATATACATATATATATATATGTGTGTGTGTATATGTATGTGTATATATATATGTATATGTATATATATACATATACATATATATATATGTATGTATATGTATATATATACATATACATATATATGTATGTATGTGTGTGTATATATATATATATATGTATGTATGTATGTATGTATGTATGTACATGTATACATATACATATATATATATATATATATATATATATATATAGCAAAACATTTTAAACTAAATTAAATATACATTTAATGTAAAATGAATTAAAAAGTAAAAATATAAATACATTATCTAAGATAAACTTAAATTCAAAAATATAGAAAAAAATATATTAAATTCATTAATTTTGATTTAAATAAAAAATGATATACAAACTAATGAAATAAAAATTATGTAAACACATAAATTATAAACTAAGATAAATAATCAAAAATAAAATGGTGAAATGGTAGACATCTAGAAAAATCCTTCATTTTTTTGTCTTGTGTGTGTGTGTGTGTGTGTGTGTGTGTGTGTGCACGTGTGTGTATGCATATATATATATATATATACATTTTAATAAGTTATCTTTAATATTTTAAAATAAATTAAATATATTCAGCTAATTTAAACCCTCCCTCTCCACTTTACGTTGGATTAACTAATAACTAATTAGCTAGCTAACTATTCAACTAAATAATTAGCTAGTTGATTAATTAATTAATTAATTGATTTACTAACCCCCTCCCCTATAACCCCTCCCCTTATTAATTAACTAATTAATTTACTAACCCCCCTCCCCTTATCCCCTTATTAATTAACTAATTAATCTACTAACTCCCTCCCCTGTAACCTCTCCCCTTAACTAATTAATTTACTAACCCCCCTTCCCTATAGCCCTCCCCTTAACTAATTAATTTACTAACCCCCTTCCCCTTATTCCCTGGCATCCGAGGCTGCCAAGGGGAAGGGGGGTTCATTGCCCCCTCCCCTTATTCCTTGGCAGCTACCAGGGAATAACGGAAGGGGATCCTCCTTCCCTTATCTCCTCCTTCGAGCACCTTCCATTTGCGTCCCATCCCCTCTCTTCCATTGCATTGCAACGAAGACTCAGGTGGAGCGACAGAAGTTTGGAAAGTCAATGCAAGATCGGGGGGTGGTTGGGCGATTAAGGGGTGGGGATTAAAGGGTGGGAAGAAAGGGGATTATGGGATTCAGGAGGTGGTGTCGATTAAGGGGTGGGGATAAAGGGGAGGAGAGAGGAAAATCTCTACCTATTTGGGTCATCGGGGTCGTCGATGATGAATTAGGGGAGGAGGAGATTAGGAAAAGAAGAGGTGAGGAAAGTGAGAATAGAAATGAGAAGGATTCGAATTTCTAGAGAGTTTAGGAGAAAATTTGCTTTGGAGATTTAAATTTGAAATATAAGCTAAAAGTGCAGGAGGATTTGAATTTAAACTACAAACAAAAGAGCCAACATTCTCCTAAACAAAAAACCCGACATTCTCCTAAACATTCTTTCATCCTTTCCTCACTGAACATGCACAACATTCTCTTTCCCAAGATCTCTTACAATAGTACACTAGTAAGAGATCTTTCCGACACTTTTTCTTTGTTGTATTTTTTAAGAGTATGACACTTCTACTTGGCTCCCCTCCCAATTTCTTCTCACTCCCTTCTCTCGTACTTCTACTTGGTTCCCCATCCCAATTTCTTCCAACCTCTTTCTCTCCCTCCATCCCGCTCCCGAATGTCCATCAATCAAAATTTCCATCGACATTCAAATGTCTATCGCTTGCCACAACATCATTTTCTCATCATCCCCGCCACAACATCGATTTTTCATCATCACCCACCACATTGCTCGCATGGTTCAAAACCATATGTAAAAAAATTATACGTTCAAAATTTTCGTCATTCACCACATCACCAACCATCACCATGACCAACGCCCTCGCCCTTGCCATTGCCACTACTCGTCGTCACCATCGTTACCCATTATCCGCCATCACCATTGCCCCCATCGCCCAATCGTGCTATCCACCCCCCACCCACCATCGCCATCACCACCATCGCCGATCCCTTTCAGTAAAGGGGAGTTTATCCCCTCCTCTTATTCCCTAGTGGCCGCGGCTGCCAGGGAATAAGGGAAGGGTATCCCTCCTTTCCTCATCCCCTCCTTCTGTCGTGGCCCTTTCCTCACCCCTCCTTCTATCACGACTCTTCCCTCATCCCCTCCTTCCATCATGAGCTCCATTTGCATCCCATCCCTCTCTTCCGTTGTGTTCCCTCCCTCGGTCATTTGCGTCCCATCCCTCTCTTTCAGTCGCATTCCCTCCCTTCCGTTGCACTCCCTTTGTAGCCGCCAAGGAATAAGAGGAGGGGATAACTCCTTTCCCCATCCCCTCCTTCCGTCATGGCCCTTTCCTCACCCCTCCTTTTGTCGCGGCTCTTCCCTAACCCCCTCCTTCCATTGTGACTTCCATTCGTGTCTGATCCCTCTCTTCTATCACGTTCTCTCCCTTGGTCATTTGCATCCCATTCCTCTCCTTCAATCGTGTTCCCTCCCTTTCGTTGCGCTCCCTCCCTCCGTCGTTGCCTCTCTCATCCTTCCCATCTCTTTCCTTACATCCTTTCTCTCTCTTCTCTTGCTTCTTCCATCGGCCAAAAGATTCATTTCCCTCTCCCTTCTCTCTCAATTTCAGTTTCTTAAATATTTAAGAAAACGAAACATGAATATAAATTCTTCATATCTGGCTAAGATGGCTGAAGGTTTTGTAAATAGGATGTAGACTCAGTCTTGTAGATAGGCTCCTTGATTCGTCCTCTTGCTCCCTCTTGCTCCAATTGATTGAGATAAGAATGAATGAAGAGAAGAATACCTTTTTTATACTTAGGGCAAATTCTCGCATTAAACACTATTTTTGCCTCACTGTGATGCACATCCATTAAAAACATGCGCCTAGGTGTGTTATCTGAACAAGTACTTATCAGATGGGCACGCCACTTTGCACCCCAGTCAATACCATCTAGATTAAGACATGTGAAAAGTATTGTGTCCATCGGATATGATTTTCATGGTTGCTCATGCATTATACATCGTTTTCCTCCTAGTGTTATACACCACCATCAAAAAACAAGCTCCTAGGTGTGTTATCTGAACAAGTACTTATGGGATGGGCATACCACTTTGCATGCAGAGGTTAAGACCACTTGAATAGATTCCTTGAAAAGTATTGTGCTCATCAGATATGATTTGCATGGTCGACTAAGTATTAAACTTCGTTTTTGCCTTAGTGTCACGCAGAAGCATAAAAAAAGGCTGTCCTAGGTGTGTTATTCCAACAAATACTTATAGGATTGGTGTGTCACATTGCATGTAACTCAATACCACCTAGGTTGAGGTGTGTGCAAAGTATTGTGCCCATCATATATTCTTTGCATGCTCGATCACGCATTATGCTCCATTTTCCCCCTAGTGTTATGCACAACTCTAAAAAAATGCGCTCCCAGGTGTGTCATGTAAACAAGAACTTCTGCGATGGACACGTCACTTTGCATGGAAGTAAATACCACCTAGGTTGAGGCTCTTTCAAAGTATTATACCCATTTGATATATGCTTTGCATGGTCAATTCTTGCATTAAACATCATTTTTTATCATAAAAACATGCTCCTAGGTGTGTTATCCAAACAAGTACTTATCGGATGGGTACGCCACTTTGCACCCAAGTCAATACCATCTAGGTTGATATGCTTGCAAAGTATTGTGTCCATCAGATATGATTTGCATGCTCAATCACACATTATATATCATTTTCCTCCTAGTGATGCACCACTATCAAAAAACGCGCTCCCACGTGTGTTATCCGAACAAGTACTTATGAAATGGGAGTTCCACTTTGCATGCAAGTCAATACCACCTGAATAGAGCCCTATGAAAAGTATTGTGCCCATCAGATATGACTTGCATGGTCGACCAAGCATTAAACTCCATTTTTGCCTTACTGTCATGCACAAGCATAAAAGAAGACTGCCCTAGTTGTGTTATTCCAACGAGTACTTATCGGATTGGTGCACCACACTGCATGTAACTAAATACCATCTAGGTTGAGGTGAGTGCAAAGTATTATGCCCATCGGATATGCTTTGCATGATCGATCACGCATTATGCTCCATTTCCCCCCTAGTGTTATGCACAACTCTAAAAAAATACACTCTCAGGTGTGTTATGTGAACAATAACTGCATGTCACTTTGAATCCAAGTACCACCTAGGTTGAGGCATGTGCAAAGTATTGTGCCCATCGGATAGGATTTGCATTGTCGATTTGTAAGAAAATAATACAATGTCTGTGCTCAATAGATAACAAGATCTCATACGCAAGAGAGAAAACAAGATAGTATGGAGAATCAAAAATTTGATTAATGTAGAACTGATACAATAGATAGCGCTGCCTCCCAACCATGCGCTTCTGTGAAAGAAGCTTTGATGGCATGCTGGAAACAATAGAAGACGGAGGTTGGATGCTAAGGAATCAGGGTTGATGTAGCCAGTGATGAAATGGGCTTCATGGGCTTGCTCTTATATAGCTACCAGTCATGGTCAGTTAGGCTCAACTGGGTGACCGACCCAATCTGCCCAAAATGGTCGATGGTCTCGAAATAGGCCAGCGACCATATGATAGAACCGGTGCACAAAACAGAGCAACCTATGGTCACCATTCAGCCCAGAGCCATCCGAGATCATCTGAGGCTCCAAACGGGCCCCGCAACTCGAGAGTGGGCTGCCCTGGGAAATGCTCTGTCTACCCTCAATGCGGTTAGTCAAGGGATGCCTTCCCGCACTTGCATGTAGCCTAGTTGGTGGTGTGCCAACTCTATCTAAAGCCATCCAGCCATCAGGCCACAAATGGCCCCCATCTGGTGTCCAAACCAGGACCTACTGGATACTGAGATACTCAAATGCCTTCTCCTCATATGGGGGGCTTACAAGTAGAGTTAGCTGGTTTCGGCATAGTTACACGAGAGTGGAGCATTGATATCTAACACCCCCCCTCAATGTCCACCCGCAAGTGAACTTACTTTTTCGGCCCAATGCCAAGTCGATGAAGATGCCTCTCCAACAAGTCTCTTCCAAGAGCCTTCATGAAGATGTCTGCAGCATTCTCTGTAGTCGTCGGACAGTACACCAAGTCGACCTCTCCATCCATGATGAGCTCGCGTACAAAGTGATATTGAAGAGATATTGAATCTCAATGTGTTTTGTGCGAGCGTGGAACACCGGGTTCTTTGCAATCGCCATGCAACTCTGATTGTCACATGATAACTGCATAGGCTTGTTCTACATTGCACCCATGTCCCTCAAAATCCTCCTCAACCACACTTTCTCACAAGAAGCAAAGCATGCAGATTTGTACTCGGCCTCGGTAGAAGAAAGAGCAACTGTGGGTTGCTTCTTGTTGACCCATGACACAACTCCAGAACCAAGTGAGAAATAGTACCCTGTCACTTATCTCCTACTGTCCACGTCTCTCGCCCAATCTGAGTCACAGAATCCGTTCAATATGTTGCCCTTGGTATAGGTGATGCGATAATCAAGTGTGCCTTTGATGTATTTCAGCACCTGGATCCCTACCCTCCAATGGTTCTCTCGGGGCTTATTGGAAAACCTGCTTAGTACACCAGTTGCAAAATTGATGTCCGGTCGTGTGTTGCACAGGTAAATCAAGCTGCCCACAAGCCTTCTATACTTTGCTTCATCCACCAGTGGTGATGAATCCTCGTTTGAGAGCTTCGCGTCAACCTCCATAGGGGTACCAACTGTCTTGCACTCAGCCATGCCAAATGCCTTTAGTATCTCTCTAGCATACTTCAGCTGTGAAATGAAGATCTGTTTTGGCTCCTACCAAACTTCAATCCCCAAATAGAAATGCATCAGTCCGAGGTCTGTCATTTCAAACTCTCTTCCTAGCAAATGCTTCATCTGCAAGATCTTCTCTTCATGGTTCCCTATTATGACAAGGTCATCCACATAAAGCACCTGCCTCCTTCTCTGAAGATATACAAATTTGCATCAAATGGGCTCCTCCTGAACCTGTTTTGCAGAAAGTAGGCATCAATTCACTGGTACCATGCTCGTGGGGCCTATTTCAGCCCGTAAAGTGCCTTCTTCAATTTGCAGACTTTACCTTCTGAACTAGGGATCTCAAAACCTGGTGGTTGTTCCACGTATACCTCCTCCTTGAGATCTCCATTCAAAAAGGTGGATTTCACATCCATCTGAAACACGGGCCAACTTCCCTGGGCAGCTAAAGCCAAAACACTGTGAATTGTGGTTAGTCGAGCTCTGGGAGCAAAAGTATCTTGATAATCAAAACCATGTACCTGTGCAAATCCTTTTGCCATGAGCCAAGCCTTGTACTTATCCAACATGCTGTCGGACTTATACTTGGTCTTGTACACCCACTTGGTCCCGATTACCTTGCATTTTGGTGGTTGATCCACAAGGTCCCAAGTGTTGTTCTTCATTATGGAGCCATACTCCAACTGCATAGCCTCCATCCACCTATCATCACCCTGTGCCTCTTCAAGACACTTGGGTTCATCAGCATGGATCACTTCTATCATCAAAGCATAGTTGACCAAGTGTTCATGCACCCTTCTTTGCTCCTCTAATCTCTTGGACCGGTAGTGTTCGGATGGCTCCTCAATGGTTGGAGGTTCTCTGCTATCCAAAAGCTGCTTTACCCACTTCGGGAATGGCCATTGCCATTGTGGTTCTGTAGGCTCTTCTTCATCTTCTTTGTCTTGAATCCTCCCAAGCACCATTGGGGGAGTTTGGTCTGCTACTGGTGGTGGTACTGGATGGATATTCTGGTCTTGGTTATCTGGGAAGGAAGCATCCTCCTCCAATTGATGCAGCTGTTCTAAGAAGACCACATCGCGACTTACAATTACCTTCTTAGTAACAAGGTTAAAGAGATGGTAACCCTTTGCCTCTTCACTATAGCCAAGAAAATACACTTCCGGCTCTTCGGTTCCCATTTGGTCTTGGTAGCATCAGGGACATGCACAAAACAATCACATCCAAAAACTCTAAAATGTGTAGCTGAAGGTTTCTTACCAAAAAAGGCTTGCAGTAGTCGTCCCGTTCATAGCCTTCGTGTAGCTACGATTCAGGATGTAAACTACAATGTTACATTCTTCAGCCCAGAAAGTCTTTGGCAAATCTTTCCCTTTCATCATACTCCGGCCCATTTCACAGATGACGCATATCTTGCATTTTGCTACTCCATTTTGCTGTGATGTATGTGGCGGGGGTTTCTGCCTCTTGATTCCGTGACTTTTGCAGTAACTTTTGAATTCAATTGATGTGAACTCTCCACCTCTGTCTGATCTCAACTTCTTCACCTTCCTCCCCATTTCGTTCTCGACCATTAGATGCCATTCCTTGAACCTACTAAAAGCCTCATCTTTAGTCTTCAAGAAGTATATCCATATCCTTCTACTGTAGTCGTCGATCAGCGTCATGAAGCAGTAGGAACCACCAAAAGCTTCCAACTCCATCTTTTTGCAGAGGTTCGTGTGAAGAGCTCTAGAGGAGCCTTTGCCCTGCTGGCCTCTTTAGGAAAGGGATGCCGATGCTGCTTGCCCATCATGCAAGCTTCACATACATCAGGCAGATCTAAAATTTTTGGTAGGTCTGCAATTATTCCACTTTTATGCATCTCCTTCAAAGAACTAAGGTTTAGATGACCAAACCTCTTATGCCATAGCTTAGTGTTCTTCACATCCGATGGAGCACTAAAAGTTTATTTTTCTGTTTCGAGGCCATTTCAGGGCCATTTTGGGGCCATTTCGGGACCTGTTTTGGATTTGATCTCGAGCACTTTATTTTTTTGATTCGAGGCCATTTCGGGGCCTGTTTTGGAGGCAGAAGTTCTCCGCAAGCACTGAGAAAAAGGCCCTATTTTTGTTGTGCGACCACTGCTCTGTAGGTTGGTGAAAAGTTGCCATTGAAATTTCATCGTATGCCTGTGCACAGAGATATTAGGAGTTACAGAATCATCCTTATTGCCTGTTCATGCAAAATCGTCACTAGGAAGTGACTATGTGGTCAAATACCACTTTCGTCAGTTTTGCAAATTTGCCCTTGTGAGGTAGAAGCTGTGTTTTTTGTAGTGGTAGAATATTTTGCAGTGTTCTGTAATGGCGTCTAATTCTCTTTCACAGATTGTCACTGAAAAGCTTGACAAGAACAACTTCCAAGCATGGAAGTTTAGAATGACGAATTTCCTTATGGGAAAAGGCTATTGGGAGTTCATTACAGGAAATGAAGAACGATTTCTTCCTAATGTTCCCAATCAACAGGAAATGCAGGCATTTAAAGGATGACATGAGAGAGCCACAAAAGTTATGTATTGGCTCTCTATCAGTATTTCAGATTCTATGATTGTGCATATTCAGGATGCAAGTATGCCAAAGGAGGCATGGGATACTTTGGCAAAAATGTACAGCACAAATGCGCAAGCCAGAAAAATGCAGCTCAAGCAGGAGTTGCACAATGTGCAGAGAGAAAATATGAGCATCAATGACTACCACATGAAGGTGAAGAAAATTGCAGGTGCACTTGCTTCCATTGGGTCGCCAGTGGAAGATGATGATTTAGTTTTTGTGACCTTGAATGGTCTAGGAAAGGATTATGCACAGTTCCAGACATCCATTACCGTCTGTGAAAAATTTCCTGATTTTGAGGAGTTGTTTGCTCTTCTAATTTCTGAAGAGCAGAGAAATGGTGGTGCATCTTCTTTAGGAGGAACTTCAAAAGAAACTGTCTTCTACTCAAATGCTAGAAGAGGTAGAGGCAGAGGTAGAGGAGGCCCGATCTGGAGGCTATGGTAGAAATCACAATATGCAACAAACTCAAGAAAACCAGTCCTATGGAGGAGGACGTGGTAACTCTAGAGGCACGGAGAGCCAAAGAGGTCATGGTGGATGGCAGAGAGGCCAAAATGCAAATAGCAATGTTGAATGCTACTACTGTGGTAAAATGGGTCATATGGCTAAAGATGCTATCAAAAGCAAAATGACATCATGAATGGAAAATTGCAGCAAGGGAATTATGCATCTTCTAATAGACAGGGTGATGACAGAAATGAGCATTTGTTTATGGTGCAGCACATGACCAATTCTGTGACAAGTGCAGAAGAAAGCAATGATGTGTGGTATGTTGACTCAAGTGCATCAAACCACATGACAAGTCATGTAGAATGGATGCAGGATGTAAGGAAAATGGAAAGACCAGGATTTGTGGAGACTGGTGATGATACTGCACATCCTATTGTGCAGATTAGTAAAATTCCTTTGTCTATGCAAGATGGGAAAAAGAAATACTTGTCTGATGTATTTCATGTCCCGAATATCACCAAGAACCTGGTTTCTATTGGTCAAATGGTTGAGCAATGCTTACAGGTCAAATTTAATCCTCATGGATGCTTTGTTGAGGATATGAAAAATATTGGTCGGTTGATAGCAAAAGGAATGAAGAAGGGGAGGATGTTTACGTTGGATGCAGACATGCCTGAATTGAGTGCAGCAATGTTTGCACATGGGACCGGTGTAGTTGCAGATATTGATATCTAGCATAAACACATTGGTCATGTTAATGTACAGTGACTTAGATCGATGCAGGCCCAAATTATTGTTGCAGGATTACCTAAATTCAAGGTTGCAAAAATGCATAAAGTATGTGAAGCTGTCAATTTGGAAAACAAGCAAGGAAACCATTTCCTAGACATAATCAAGAGAGTAAGAAGCCATTGGAATTAATCCACTCTGATGTGTGGACTACTAAAGCTGCATCTATTGGAGGCTATCATTATTTTGTCACTTTTATTGATGACTACAACAGAAAAGTTTGGGTGTATTTTATGAAAAAGAAAAGTGAAGTGTTTGGGCATTTCAAAGCTTTTAAAGCTATGGTTGAAAAAGAAATAGGCCTGCAAGTAAAATGCCTAAGATCAAATGGAGGGGGAGAGTACCTCTCAAATGAGTTTGCAAGGTTCCTACAGGAGCATGGCATAAAGTAGCAATATTCATGTAGTCATACCCCACAGCAAAATGGACTTGCAAAAAGAAAAAACAAGCATATTGGAGAGGTATCTGGGGCCATGCTAAATGAAAAAGACCTACCAGATTATTATTGGGCTAAAGCAGTTGCTACAGCAGTTTACATAATGAACAAGACTCCCACTGTAGCAATACATGGCATGATGCCAGAGGAGATGTATACTGGTAGGAAACCAGATATTTCTCATTTGAAAATTTTTAGTTGCATTGCCTATGTTCATGGCTAGATGAGTTGAGGTCCAAGTTGGATCCAAAAGTTGAGAAGTGCATCTTTATTGGTTATTCTCTGTAGCAGAAAGGGTATAGATGCCATAACCCTTCTACTCGTAAGTTTACAATGAGCAGAGATGTTTTTGATGAGATGAGTAGCTGGTATAAACTAGTAAATGTGATTGATGATGTAGATGCACAAAATGGTAATGCTGCACAGAATTCACAGCAGCAATCACAAAATATTAGTGGAGCTGTAGTGTCCTCTAGCAGTGGTTCACATACTTCGCCATGGACAGGCAGATTGAGATCAAGAGAATCTCCTTAAAGTAATGCAGATAGTGGTATGCAGGTATCATGAAAAGGAAAAGAGAAGGTAGATCAACCCATGTTTGATGTGAATGCAGGTCACTCTTATGTGGATGGTGAATCCAGTGGCTCAGAACAGAGCATTGATGATGAGTTGGGTATTCCTTCTGTTGTTATACCTGGAGTAAGGAAGACCAAGGATGTTTTGAGAGCACCTAGAAGTGAGCCTATTTTTCCAGGTCTACTAGAGCTAGGTATCCTGTGGATAGGCTGAAATATTATGGATTTACAACCATTCACTATGCCTATATGGTCAAAGTGATACAGGAACCAGAACCCACTTTTTTTGAGCAAGCCATGGGAAAAGAAAAATGGGAGAAAGCCATGGATGAAGAAATGGATGCCTTGGAAGCAAATGCTACATGGGAATTGGTGCCTTTGCCTAAAGACAAGAATGCAATTGGCTATAAGTGGGTTTATAAGGTGAAGCACAATGCAGATGGTTCTATGAATAGATACAAGGCAAGATTAGTTGTCAAGGGGTATGCACAGACATATGGCATTGATTATGAAAAAACATTTAGTCCGGTTGCAAGGATGGCAACCGTAAGAGTAGTCATTGCTATGGCTACATCAAAGGGATGGTCTTTACATCAGATGGATGTAAAGAATGCCTTCTTGCATGGTGATTTGCAAGAAGAGGTCTTTATGGAGCAACCACCAGGTTATGTTCATGCTGTTCATCCTGAGTTTGTTTGCAAGTTGAAGAAAGCCTTGTATGGCTTCAAGTAAGAACCTAGAGCATGGTCTGACAAGATAGGGCAGTATCTTGTCACTATTGGCTTTTAGATTTCCAAGGCAAATTTCTCACTTTATGTGAGAAAAGTAGAGAAAATTATGCTGCTTGTCATTTATGTTGATGATTTGATCATCACAGCTCATAGTGAGGAAGATATCCTTCATGTGAAAATGCTATTGAAGCAGAAGTTTGAGATGAAGGATTTGGGAGAGCTACATTATTTCTTGGGCATTGAGGTGATTAGATCACCAAGTGGGATACGGCTCTTGCAAAGGCAGTATGGATTGGACATGCTATCCAAATATGGGATGACAGGCTGTAAGCCTATTTCAGTTCCTTTGGAGCAGAATGTGAAGCTGAGCACAGATGCAGGTGACCTTCTGGAAGACCCTACTATGTACAGACGCATAGTAGGAAGTTTGATTTATATGACTATTACCAAGCCAGATTTGAGCTATGCTATTGGATTGGTAAGTCAGTTTATGCAGGCTCCAAGGAAACCGCATTTGGATGCGGCTAGACGCATACTCAGGTATGTGAAGTCCACATTGCAGTATGGACCATTTTATGAGACTGAGGTTCCCATATAGTTGCATGGATACACTGATGCTAATTGGGCTGGTAGTATTTCTGATAGACGATCTACCAGTGGATATGTGTTCTGTTTTGGGAGTGCTATAGTCACTTGGAGTATCAAGAAATAGCCTATAGTTGCCTTGTTGAGCACAGAGGCTGAGTACAGGGGTGCAACAATGGCTGCATGTGAGGTAGCTTTGTTGCATAAGCTACTTTATGATATGCATAAGTCTACAGATGGGCCAGTTGTCATTTATTGTGACAACATTAGCAGTATACACTTGGCAAATAACCCAGTCTATCATGCTAGAACAAAGCACATTGAGGTGCATTATCACTATGTGTGGGAGAAGGTTTTACTAGGTCTTATTGATCTAGTTTATGTCAGCACAGAGGATTAGGTAGGTGACATATTCACAAAGGCATTAGGCGCAGAGAAGCTGTGCAAGTTCAAAGACCTGCTTGGTGTGCAGGAATTGGGATTGAGCTCCAAGGGGAGTGTTGAGATATCAAGCTCCACTCATGATATGCCAGGGTGACCGTTGTGCATTTATGTCACCGACTTGTTAGCTGTAGATGCAAATGGTACACCACCCATGAATAATAGTTGGATGACAGCTATCCTTATGTACTCTAGTTCATGGCTCAGTTAGTATGCCACCTTAGTTAGCTGAGTTTGGTTTGAGACCCACATATAGGGTTCTTCTATTTCTTTGTACTAGAGTTCTTTTGGCTTCCACAACTAAAAAGAGGAAAACTATTTTCAGCCTCCACCTTTGTGTGTATTCCCCCATTGTGTATGTGAGAAAGCTGCAAGTGAGATTCCTTCCTTCTCTCCCACTATCTTTACATCTAGCTCATAAGTATTCTTGCTAGCCAATAGCATATCATCCACATATAGTGCCAAGATTATCAAGCTATTATCCTTAGCCCTTTTATGTAGAGGCAATGATCAATTTCACTCCTTCTAAAACCCTGTGACCGAATGAAAGCATCAAACTTCTGATGCCATTCTCTAGGTGCTTGCTTAAGACCATAGAGACTCTTCTTCATCTTGCAAACTAAATTTTCTTTGCCCTTTTCTTCAAAGCCTTCCGGCTGCACCATGTAAATTTCCTCATGCAAATCCCCATGCAAGAAAGTTGTCTTGACATCCATCTGCATAAGCTCCATATCCTCTGATGCCACTAGTCCAAGCATGCATCTAAGTGTGGTCATCTTCACAACTGGAGAGAGTATCTCATCAAAGTCCACACCCTTCTCTTGCTTGAACCCTTTAGTAACCAAACGAGCCTTTTACCTGGGCACATCATCACCTATGACCTTCATCTTGTAGATGCTATCTACATGGCAATGCTTTCTTTCCGGCAAAGAAACCAAGTCCCAAGTCTTATTCTTCATAAGTGAACTCATCTCTGATTGCATAGCATACTCCCACTTGCATTGATCCTCGCGCATCATAGCCTCTCTGTAGCAAGAAAGCTCCCTGCAATCAGTAAGCATCACATAATCTACCTCTAGAACAAACATATAGTACAGTTCATCTTTTCCGTAATTGGATTTTGCTCTGGAGTATGAGGGGCTATGAGCTCCCTCTTAATCCCACGTGTATCACAGAAATGTTAAAAGTCATGAGAGAGATACTCTCCACCATTGTCAGTCCATAGGCATTTAAGCATTCTACCTGACTGATTCTCGAACAAGGCTAACCATTTCTGAAATACCTAGAACACATCACTCTTTCGAGCTATAGCATAAGCCCACACTTTCCTAGTTGCATCATCAATGAATGTCACATAGTATTTAGCCCCGCCTAATGATCATGTAGGCATGGGACCACATACGTCTGAATGCACCAAATCAAGCTTTTCAAACTATTTCTTTCCCCTTCTTTTATGGGCTGATTTAGTCTGCTTCCCATAGAGACAGTGCTCACAAAATTCAAAATCAAAGAAACTCAAATGCGGTACATAAGCCAAACAGCATAAGAGATTCATTCCATTCTAGCGCATGTGTCCCAACCTATAATGCCACAAAGAAGTGCTTGGCTACTTAGTTATTGCAACAACATGATCAAATACCCCTGATACATGTAAGGGATACGAAGTCCCACACTTGGCACCCTTGGCCAAAAGCATAGAGCCCTTCTGAATTTTCCAACTTTGAAAGCCAAAAGTGGTGTGAAAACCAGCATCATCTAGCTGACCCATTGAAATAAGACTCTTGGTCAACTTAGGCACATGTCTCACATGTTTCAAAATAAATGCAGACCCATTTGCAAAACAAAACGTTATGTCACCTACTCCCACTATGTCACATGCATAGTCATTTCCAAGATGCACACAACCTGTCTTTCCACTATCATAACTGGAGAACCATTCCCTATGGGGAGTGACATGGAATGAAGTACTAGAATCCAAAATCCAATCCTAGGAATATGCATCATCTGAAGTGGTAAGCAACTCTGTAGATAAACTAGACATGAAGAGAACGTCATTGTCACTATCATGTGTGACTGCATTTATCTCCTCGATCTTCACTTTCCCTTTTTCCTCCCTTGGACTCTCTTCCTTTTGATTTGCACCCCAATTTGCATTCTTTTTCTTATCCTTTTGCTCTTTTTTCAGCTTGTAGCAATCCTTTTTCATATGGCCCTTCTTGCCACAGTGGTAACACTCAATGTTTCATGCCCTGGATTTGCTACGAGACTTCCCTCTTTCTTGGGACTTCCCCGTGAACAGTGATCTGCCCCTTTGCACATTTAAGGCTGCATCTTGCTTGTTGCCATCCATAGAATTTCGTCTAATCTCCTCGGCCAACAAGCTACCCATAACATCATTAAATTTCAGTACTCCACCAGGTGCAGAGTTACTGACAGCTATACAGAAGGTATCCCATGAGGATGGCAATGAACATAAGAGAAATATTGCCTTAGTCTCCGCATCAAAATTTATCTTCTGAGCCTGAAGCTGGCTGAAAATAATATTGAATTCATTCAAGTGAGAAGCAATGGAGACCTCAAACAACCTCTTCATGAGGTAAACTTTATTACTCATAAGTGGCACACAGTTTCTTCCACAAATCTTCCGTAGTCTGCTCATTTACTACTGTGAAATAAATTGACTCTGCAAGATGAAGTCTAATAGTAGACTTTGCTAATGCATCCAACTCATTCCAATCATCCTTAGACATATTTGCAGCCTTAGCTTCAATCCTTGCCAAGGGTTTAATCTGCTTCTTTTGAATAAGCACATCCTTTATCTGTTCTTTCCACAAAGAAAAGTTTGTCTTATCAAACTTTTTAATGTTGAAAAACTCCTTTTCAGACATGGAAGAGGATGCCATGATGCAAATAAAGCAAAATCCCAAATGCTAGTGCCTGTAAGAGAGAATCACTCCAAATACTAGGTGCACCTAAATGTGTATGCCACACTAGACTAAAATATCACCAAAACTCAAAGATCAAAGCATCAAAAGATGCAGCTGACTCATGTGCATGTACTATGCATCCATATGAGCAAATCTGGCCCAAAAGAAAATGCCAACTGCAATGGCAATCCAAAATGCCAATAGGTGCCAATGGCTCAAGCATAAACACCATCCATGGGCATATGCATCAATAATATCTCATCCAAGAGAGCATAACACTATCAGTCCATCACCTACAATGTGTCAAAGCTGTCCCTAAGCATAAAATAGCATCCATGTGCAAAGCGTCCATAAAAATAGCATCCCACAAGGCAATCTAGGCCTATCAGCACATCCAATAAAAATTTCAATGCATCCAAATGGCCTATAAATCATCCACTACAACCCAACGCACTCCACAAATGAGTGTACATGGCTCAAACTGCAACCAGAGTGATCTGCATAAGGTATGCTCAAGAAATCATGGTCCCACAGAAAAGACTGCTACTGAAAATAGAACCTGAAATGCCTCAAAACATGGGTGTCATTGCATAATCGGACTCACCAAGAAAATTTGCAAATATCTCTCTTCTATCGGAACTCCAAAATCCCAACCGATGAGTGAAAAATGGGAGTCAACACTTATCCACTGCCATGTGGCATAAATCAGTTTCTACGTTTTTCTGCCCGGGTGTTAGAACTCAAGTTTGGAGCAACCATTTGCAGATCTGTCAGTTCCGGTGGACTCAAGAGGTCCTAAAACTTCTATGTTGCACTCTGGTGGAGTTTACAAATAGCTCTATTTCCAAAAATGTTTTTCAGTCCGTGTGTTGGACCCAGTGATTGAGACCATGGTTTCCAAAACCGTCTGTCCCATTCCGTTTCTGACCCCCAAAAACCCCTACCTGTCAATTCTTGCGTGATTTGGTGGAGTATTTTAAAAGTTATAGATCTCTGTGTATTCGATTTCGTCTCTCTCAGATTCAAGAATGAAGGTGTTTCCAAGCTTCTGAAGTGAAGTGGACACCAAAAGCAAGCAACAGTTGCCTCTACAAGTCAATACCGAGTCTCTATCATCGAACGGAATAGGGAAAAGCTTAAAAAACGACTTTTTCTTTGAAAACACTTAACAGGCCCTCAAAACCACTTCGCAAAACCAAAGCGACTTTTCCAAAGGTTCCTCCAAGGTCTCTGCACACTCGGATGCAAGTAAAGTCACCCACAAAGTTTCCCACAGAGCTTCTCCTTCCTCCCACAGAGCTACTGAGCTTCCAGGCATTCACGCATGCTCAACTAGATCACCCGGGCTCTGATACCAGTTGAGAGTGCTCTCAACAGAAGCAAGAATGGAAGAGGGAGTGAGAGAAATAGAGAGCCACACAAATTTTGGTGGGTGTAGAACACCCTAATCTTCTTTTTCATTCATTTATATATGCATTTGAGTATTGTATATAACAGGGGTAAAGGCACAGTGACCTTTTACCCCCACACATGGCTATAAACTCAAATGGTCTAAAGATTACTTCAAGGATAAGAATGAAATCAACAAAGGACTATTCGGTATTTGACTAATTTGATAGTGATAAGATAAACGATGTAACATCCCATGAAAACACGGTGACAAATAAATTCGACGGGGAGAAGTGTACAATTTCTAGAAGAAACCAACAAGGGACTATTCATTATTTGATTTTGGTTGTAATAAGATGAAGGATGCAACATCCCATGAAAATAAAGTGACAAATAAATTTGATAAGAAGAAGTGTACAAACGTATAGAAGAAACGGACATACATATGCATGAAAAGAAAGCGAGTCCAGGCAAATGTAGAAAAGCAACCAAAGAATAAGAGTATTGAATGAAGATGTTAGGCTAGAAGCAATGTGATCTACATGTTGCAAGCGAAGTTGTATGCATTCCATTAACTTACTTGACATCAAGGGATGTAGAGAACAGGTGTGGCAAAGAAGAGGGAGAAAAAGAAATGAATACCTACTCACGAGGCTCTCTTTCTTTCTGGTAAATGACACAAAAAAGTAAAATTTTGAACAACAGATAAAGCCTCGTATAAATGGAAAAAGTATTTGCAATAATGCATATCGCATTACTACAGGATGATCACATGGCACATACTAGGATTTGGCAAACAAAGCAAAGTATGGAGTAAAGTTTAACATTCATTAAAACACATGAAGGCCCAAAACAAGAGCCTCAACAGTCTTGGCAACATCAATTTTAAAAGAGTACATTCATGAAAATGCTTTGCCTCAACTCCATCTATCTGAAATGCATCTTCTAATAGGTTTGAAAAAAAAAGAAGTGTTTAAGTCTATTGGAGAAATAGAGAGGCAAAGAGGGCATGCCCTAACATCTTTTCTCAATTTGTATACTCTTTGGAAGAAGAGGTTTATACATGTTAAAATCCCAAAGAGGCAAAAAATGTCAATGCGCAGTGATTGTGATGATCTAAAGCGAGCACTTGAGAGTGCAACATCTCCTGAACAAAGAGAATCATACCAAAAAAAAAAGAGAATTTCATCATGGACTGGTTCGGCATTCTAGACTAAAATATGCATTTTGGAAGGAGCAAGCTATTTATCATCCAAATGAGTACATGTACGTTATTGTAAATGGTATGGATCAGAACACAACAGCATTACCTCGATTCATAAATACTCCACCTAAGCTACAAGGAAAATAGTTTTTGAAGACACATCTATGTGGAGTGTTAGTGCATGGATTTAAGTTTTTTGCAGACATATGAGGAGATAGCACAAATGAAGAACACCCATGACAATACCATTCAAGCATCCAAGCCATAAGTGACAATGAATCAGACATTCAAACAAACTAGTTACCTATTTCAGAATTGAGTTATTGAAAAGGCTGCGTGTCAGACTCCTTTGTACAAAGACTCATGGAGCTCAGCAATATTTCTTATAAACATATGACATTGTAAAATTGCAAGCATAGCTATTATTATTTTTGGAGCACATTTAAAGAGTCTTCCATGCCTCTTATCTATTTTAAACTCAATTTTTTGGGACTTCAAGAGTGTTATAGTTTTCTACATCAAATTTTAAGTGCATTCTTTTGGATTAAATTATATTAATAAGTATTTATTTTGAAAGTGATTTTCATGGATTTAAATTAATAGCTCATGATTTTTTTTAAACGTGAATATGATTGTTAAAAACCAGAAGTACAAAGGTAGGATTTAATCGAAGTTTTTGCATTAGTAGTGCACCATTATAGAGACAGATTGTGAAATTTATTATGTGGAAATAATAGTGCCAAAAAGTGAACTTTTGATTCTCGAATGATATATTCATAAAGTAAACTTTTCAATTGGGAAGGATTTTTGGGATAAATCCAAGCGTAGACATATGAGTCCAAAATTAATACAATAAGTGTTCAACATGAAAAGCATGGAATCAACATGCCTCCAATGTTCTCTCTATCATTCGTTGCTTGAGAAATATAGTATAGACTCTTTTGTGTGCTCTTGGATTCTCAAATGTAGATCTACACTCTTGGATGCCTTCTAAGTCTATTATATTAGCGATAGTTTTTCATAGGAGCTGGAGATGGAGAAATGTAAAGGAGCTGCAACCTAAACATTATAGCTCCCACCTCCTCGCCTAGTGATGCAAAATCTCCTTCTACAGATGAAGATAGTCGTGAGCTTATGAGAAAGGTAAAGAAATCCATTTGAAGAGAGAGAAAAAAGAAAAGAATGGCCTACATATGGCTACCGTGAAAATCCTTTTCCCCCTTCTTGTACATTCTACCTTAGATTAAAATTATGAATCTTCCTATGTGTATACCTATACCTTTAATCTTTAAAAAATTTCCCTCTAGTGAATGGACATGGTATTATACAAGTTCTAAGGTTCACCCTCTTGGCATGCACTATCTTCATAAGTCTAGAGTACATTTTTTACAAAAGTTTGCCTTTTCGACCAAATGAGAAAACGTTATTGAGCTTGCCCTCAAATGTATCAGTGCAATATTGGTGACCTCCTAAAAAACAGCAAAGGTTCTCAATTGGTTGTCTCCTTGGGTTTTTAAGAAGCTCAAGTAGTGCACTTTCAAACAAACAATAACTTCCATATTTGTGCAGTTTGAACACTTTTTAAAAAAATTTGATATCAGATAGACTCCAAGCTGCATGCTTCATAGGCATCATAGCATTTGAAATAGTTTAATGATCTCATTCAAGATGCTAACTGTGTATTTTTTTTACCTCAAATTCAAGTTAAGAATATGTACATTAGCTTAGACACCAAGTTTTTCAAATTCCATTGACAAATGCATAAGTTACAAATTGAGCTAGTTAGCCATATGCAATATATTCCCTGAACTTCACAAAAAGTGGCTACACCCAGCCCCTCTAGCTTCTTTGGCTTTGGTAAATTCCTTACTCTTTACTGAAAATCAAGAATTGCACCTATTTGCAATAAGCTTCTATAGATAGAATAATTGCTATGCTACACAACATACACAAGTGAGAACCCAAATCTATAACATCTTGGGTCTCATGAACTATTTTTACTTTCCTTCTTCAATCTCTCATCGCTTCTCCTCATTACAACACCTCTTCTTTACTTCCTTTCCAATCATTTTCCCTTTTATTGCCAATGGCTAATTTTCTAGATTTGAGTATGATTATCATATCCTCAAGTATGATGTTTAAATAAAATTGTTATTCCATAGTGATTCATCTTGCTTAGGAGCAACTAGATTCTCTCCTTTCTTCCTTCTTCTATCCCTCTATATTTTCTTATTCCAAGGTCTCTTCTTTGTGTATTTCATCCACAAATTGTCCCTACCCTGAATTCTATCCTTCCCTACCTGTAAGATGTAGTGAAAGAATGAAGGAAGCAACTTCTTTAGCGTCGCTATATAGCGACGTTTACCAATGTTGCTATATAGCGACGCTAATAAATGTTGCTATATAGCGACGATTAATAAAGAGAAAAAAAAAAGCATTAGTGGGGCTAAACATGGCCATAGCAAGCCCTATTTTGCCCCACTAATTTTTTTTTGTAATTTAAAAAAAAAGTTTTTTATTACAAAATTTCCCTTGCGAAAAGGGTGATACAAAATTGCTCAAATGAAATGATCGAGCAACGAAAGCATATACATGTCGAAGATATACAACATTGTTTGTTACAAAATTACCCTTTCGAAAAGGGTGATACAAAATCGCTCAAACGAGCCGATATACAAAATGATATACATGGCGAAGTATATGCAAACTTCTACTACTATTACTACTCATTCGAATCATCATTGTCCTCCTCGTCCTCATCTTGTTGGCCTGATCCTTAGCCCTTGTGAGCTGCACCTGCTCCTTGATCCTTGTGAATTGCACCTGAACCTTGGCCCTCGTGATCGCTCACCTTCGGTGATGGGACGCTCGAGCTTTGACTCTAAGAGTGAAACCATATTAATTGAAAATTAGATTGGAACTTAAAGAATAAAACAATTTTAAAAGTGAGATTATAAGTAGGAGTAGATTTATACCGTGCAAGCAACCACCTCAGCCCAATTGGCCGTCGCTCCCATTGCCTCCTACTCAATAAACCACGGCTTTGTTTTTATGCGAAACACGTGTCGCATCTCTGTATCTGTAGGAAGATGACCCATTGCAGCTTGTTGTGGAACCAATTTACGAGAGTTAGATAAAGTGCATGTAATATGTAGTAAAACAAATAGAACAATACATTAAATGAGAAGAAGTAGACTTGCCACAGTTGCCTCCATCACCAACTGTCCGCCTGCACCAAAGTGCAAAGTACCTACAGCATCCAACCATCTCCTCGGAGCCCTGCTTTGACCCTCAAACATTTTGGGATGGTCCCTATTCTGCTTCTTGAGGAACTTGCAATCAGCTTTGTCTGCCCAACTGGGTTTAGCCCTCCTCTTTGTGATGGAAGTATGCAAGGTTGATCTACGATGCTTCAAGACCGCTTCAAGACCAAACCCATGAGCTCTCGCATGTAATTCTCATTGAACTCCCAATTTCGTGGGTTAGGGTATTTTTCTATTAATTCATCGATGATCGCTTGGTTCTTTTGGTCATCTTGATAGTGCCAATCAGTAGCAATGCCGCTCTTGAAGTGGTGGCTCATCAACCACCTCATGGTGGCCACTCGGTGGCCATCACTACTTTGCCCTTTCTATCTTCTATTATCTCTCTGACAGTCGTGATTTCATAGGAGAGGTCCTCGACTGGATAAGGAGACTCATGGTAATGGTAGAGTCAGAGCGAGTGGTGTTTGTGCGAGTGCTTCTAGAGCGAGGAGTAGTAGTGGGAGAAGGAGAGGGCAAGGGACCTGACTAGTATTGGGTCTCGGGACCAAGTGGAGACCTGTAGGGATGTGAGTGTGCTAACTCGTCTACATCTCTCGAGTCAGCACAACATAAGCGGCCCCTCCTACTCTTCCTTCCCTTACGATGGGCATGCCCAGGTGATGACCCCTCGGTCGAGGGGCGTGAGGGGATGGCTGGGCAGTAGGTCCAACCATCGGTGTAGGAGAGGGAATTGCTGAGGTCCTCTGGGATAGCAAAGAGAAGAATCTCGCTGCCCCCTCATCGGTCATCTGTGCTACAAACTCATTGGGACTCCCGACAAAGCCATGGGCAGCTAACAAAGGAGTTCCCCAAGGGGTAGTCCCAGTGCTATGTCTAAGAGGAGTCAGGCCAGGGGTAGTCGCAATGCTACATCCAAGAGGAGCGGGCCAGGGGTAGTCACAGGGGTAGGCCCCTGAGGTGTCACCTAAGAGGAATCAAAGTCCTCTAGAGAATAGAGATCATGATGTCTCCTCTTGTGAGGCTGTCCGTACTCATGTGACGTGATCCCATGTCTAATGTAGACATAAACATGAAAACAAAAAACAAAAACAAACATAAGCATAGGCATAGGCATATGCTTATGAAAAGAAGACAAAAAGAGAGGAAAAAAGAAGAGAACGAAGAGAGAAGGAGAAGGAGAAGAGAAAGAAGAGAGAAGGAGAAGGAGAAGAGAAAGAAGAGAGGAAAAAAGAAGAGAAAGAAAAGAGAAGGAGAAGGAGAAGGAGAAGGAGAAGGAGAAGGAGGACATGCATAGGCATATGCTTATGAAAAGAAGAGAAAAAGAAGAGAAAGAAAGGAGAAGGATATGCATAGGTAAAGGAGAAGTAGAAGGAGAGGGAGAGAGGAGAAGAGGAGAAGGAGACATATGCTCATGCATAAGCATAAGCATAAGGGAAAGAAGAGAGAAGGAGAAGGAGAAGGAGAAGGAGATGGACATGCATAGGCATATGCTTATGAAAAGAAGAGAAAAAGAGAGGAAAAAGAAGAGAAAGAAAGAAGAAGGACATGCATAGGCATATGCTTATGAAAAGAAGAGAAAGAGTGAGGAAAAAAGAAGAGAAGGAAAGGAGAAGGAGAAGGAGAAGGAGAAGGAGAGAGGAAAAGAGGAGAAGAAGACATATGCTCATGCATAAGCATAAGTATAAGAGAAGGAAGACGAAAAAAGAGCATAAGCGTAAGAGAAAGGGAAGGAAAGGATATGCTTATTCTTATGCATAAGCATAAGAGAGAGAAGAGAGAAGGAGAAGGAGAAGGATATGCATAGGCATATGCTTATGAAAAGAAGAGAAAAAGAGAGGAAAAAAGAAGAGAAAGAAAGGACAAGGATATGCATAGGCATATGCTTATGAAAAGAAGAGAAAGAATGAGGAAAAAAGAAGAGAAGGGAAGGAGAAGGAGAAGGAGAGAGGAAAAGAGGAGAAGGAGACATATGCTCATGCATAATCATAAGCATAAGAGAAGGAAGAGGGGAAAAGAGCATAAGCATAAGAGAAAGGGAAGGAAAGGATATGCTTATTCTTATGCATAAGCATAAGACAAAGAAGAGAGAAGGAGAAGGAGAAGGAGAAGGACATGCATAGGCATATGCTTATGAAAAGAAGAGAAAAAGAGAGGAAAAAAGAAGAGAAAGAAAGGAGAAGGATATGCATAGGCATAGGCATAGGCATATGCTTATGAAAAGAAGAGAAAGAGTGAGGAAAAAAGAAGAGAAGGAAAGGAGAAGGAGAAGGAGAAGGAGAAGGAGAGAGGAAAAGAGGAGAAGGAGACATATGCTCATGCATAAGCATAAACATAAGAGAAGGAAGAGGGAAAACGAGCATAAGCATAAGAGAAAGGGAAGGAAATGATATGCTTATTCTTATGCATGAGCATATGAGCATAAAAGAAAAAGAAAGAAAGATTAAGCATAGGCAAATACATATGCTTATGAAAAGAGATCGAAAGAGGGGGAAGAGGGGAAGAAAGAGAGAGGAAAAGAGGAAAATGAGACATGCTCATGGATAAAAAAGAGGAAAGAGAGGAGGAAAGAGAGAGGAAAAGAGATTGAAAGAGGGGATGAAAGAGGGAAAAAAGAAGAGGGAAAAAGAGCATAAACATAAGAGAAGGAAGAGGGGGGCAGGCCATTGAAAGAGTGAAAAAAGAAGAGAAGGAAAGGAGGAAGAGGGGAAAAAGAGTTTGAAAGAAGGGATAAAGAAGAGGGAAAAGGAAGAGAAGGAAGAGAGGAAGAGAGGGAAAGAAGAGGGAATAGGGGAAGAGAGGGGAAAAAGAGAGGGAAAGAAGAGGGAATAGGGGAAGAGAGGGAAAGAGAGGGTTCCTACACCCATCAGTGTAGCTAGCACTTAAGGCGCTAGCTGCAGGCCAATGCAAATAACAAAAATAACAAAAGGAAAAAAGAGGAAGCACTTTCTTACCTGGAATAGTCCCGCTCGGTGTTTTGTGAACTAGCCCTACAAAAGAGAGGAAACATACCATCTTTTAAATAACTAGTTAGAGGAAGGAGGAGTTTAAAGAAGCAACTTCTCAAAGGGATTGGAGACGAGACAAGCATAAGCCTACAAACAAGGAGAAAGAGGAGGAAGAGAAATACCAAAAAGATTAGAAGAGGTGAGTCTTCTTTCTTTCACAAAATCTCGTTTTTTGTCTTTAACCCTTGAAAATCAAGCATGAAAACTAGCACATAGCCTTAGCAATACAAGGAGAAACATGCTTCAACACTCACAAAATAAAATCTCACAAAAAATGAACCTACATTGCTTAAAGAGACTCAACTTCTTGAAAAACTTCTTTTCACACAAGCAAAGAGGGAGAAGGGTGGAGAGGGCGGCACAAGTGTTAGGAGAGGGGTTGAGTAGTGGTGAGGAGTGGAGAAGACAGGAGGAAAGCGAGGTCATCAAATATAAGGTGGGAGGAGAGATTGCTTTTTACACAATAGAGATGCTAAAGAAAGCACCGCGCCACTGGGTTTCAGGTTTAAGCCCACAACATCACTATATAGCGACACTGGTCAGTCGCTATATAGCAACACTTATATTTAAAAGCGTCACTATATAGCGATGGAACAGGGCAAAACGTTGCTATATAGCAACGTTTCAGGGCACTTATTATTAAAAGCTAAAAAAGAAGCTCATAGGTGGCTATTTTATTACTGTTAATAGATTTCTTTGCAACTTATGTTGTGATTTTAGAAGTGTGCAGATGGAAGGGATGAGTGGAAGCTTGTTAGATGATGCGCCAATGCCCGGGAGCACAAACTGGCTTATGGAGAGGTTGTATTGTCATTGCACTCATTGCAAGCGAGAAGTACAACATCAATGTCATATTATCATGTGCCACTTGTGGATGTAAGGGGAGGAGCCCGAACCAGTACCCACCATTGGTGTTGCACGTGTTAATGGATTATCGGTAAGTCAAAGCTATTTGAGTTCGTGGTTAATATTGGAGGCATTGGTATTGTTTTTCCTCTATGTTTGATAAGAGTTTGAGTATCAAGTGATAGCCTAGCAGCTCTCACTTATTTTTATTTTCTATGATATTGTATGGGATTGAGAGAATGAGTGGAATGGCTCATTGTAAATACCATAGGTATGAATTATAAATACCTTGGTATGGGGTGAGAGTTATTTGTGTATGGGATATGATGGGGTTTTTAGAAAATAGGAAGAGTGAGTCATATAAAGAGGTGGGCTCACCTCCATGTGTTCCAATAATATAAGAGAGGCCACATGCCAAGCATGTGGAAGGCATGTGGAGGAGTGTGAAGTCAAGAGGAATCCTTCTAGAATTCCTATGTGAAATAAGGAGGATGTGGACATGTGGAAAAGAGAGGGTCCCTATGGGCTCCATGTGGGGAGACTCTTGACTTTCTCAATATTTTAAGTCTTGAGCATCTTGTGATGGGACACATGGCAAGAGTAGCCAAAAAGGACATGGATGGTGACATACATGCTTATGTGATTGATGGGGAAAAGAATCTACAGGTAGCAATTGTAAATGGGTGAAGGAGGGTGACAAAATCTCTATAAAAGGAGCCCTCCTCTCCCTTGTTCATCAATCTCTTCCACCATTAGGCCTCATGTTACTATAGCTCTAGTCTCCCCAAGCCTCTTCCATGAGCCTTCTCTCCCTCTTGTAGATATTCTCTTATGTAGACTCTTGAGTCCATCTCTCTCTAGTTTATTCTCTCTCTATGAGTAGTCTTGGAGCTTCTGCTCCCTCTTGTATGTATGAAACCTCTTCTTCTCCCTTGTGTTTGTAGTCTTGGAGTGGATTCTCACTCTATTGGTAATGAAGGTCACTTCAGGTTCTCTCTCTCTTGAGTGTCTCTTCCCTTTTCTTTCTTTCAAAGCCTTAAAAGTTCTTTCTATTCGGCTGCTCACTGTGCACACATGGTCCATCTGTTTCTCGAGCCACCATGCAAACTTCTTCCCCTCTTCTAGACAAAATCTATGAGGGGTGGATCATTGATGAAGGTGGAGTCTTGAGGGAGCATCTTGCTCAAGTGAAATTAGCATGGGTGGAGGGTAGTTTTCATGACAGTTTGACCCCCTACCGGCTCGCTGAGATTATGGCCTCTGCTGATCCTTTCCTTCTCCCTATGCTTGATTACAACATCACTTGGGATGTTACCATCCTCATTCTCATCTAAGGGAGGAAAGTATGGTGTGGTATCTTGGCATAAAAGCTTCTTTCTAATGTCCCATTCTCAATGATAAATATCTTTGTTGGTCAGTTCGAAAGCAGCAGGAAGTGAAGAGGTGCGTGAAGTTTATTACCCCCAACTTCATGTCACATCTTTTGGTGGAGACACTGGGTACGTTTGGTATTGGATTCATCCCACCTTACTAAATGGTCTCGGGTGTACTTGATTGCATAATATACCTAGAAGAGGCATGTGTTTTGATGAGATAAAGAAGATGCCTGGAAGAACTCCATTAGAAGAGATCGCAACGTGTTTAAGAGAACTTGAAGATTATGAAGGTGATGCTCAAGTTATTCGCACAGTCACCATGATCATATCCTTTATGTTTGCACTGTTGAATATGTTGGTGAATCGACAACGCCGGCAGCAGGCACAATGATAGATTGGGGATTGTTCCATGCACTGGTAGCTTGGTGTGAAGAAGAGTTGAGTCTTTGGGTAGTTTTCGACTATAATAATGGAGTGGTGATTCTTAATGCTTTCAACTTGTTTTGCTATGCAAATGATGAAGAGTACAATATCTTGAAGCTTTTATGTGCACTTCCTATTGTGAGAAGGGTGATTCTAGAATGCATATATACACAATGTTTTCGTGGTGCTGGTTGGTCACTTATTTTTGAAGATTTTATTGAGGATCACATTGTGGAGGGTTTTCAACAAGTGGTTATGCATAATAAGTTGGTCTTGGTATACTAAGGCTCTATGGGATCTTATTCGGATCTTGTTTGGGATATTATTTGGACCTTGGTGCTTCCTTTTTGTGTTTCATCATGGTGAAGATTCCAATGTTTTGAGGGACCCAAGGGGAAGACCCAGAGTCTTATCTTTGAGATTTTGTTCAAGGATGTCGGCTTTCTGGATGGTCCATGAAGGATTGGGTGGAGATTTTGCCTGATTTCCTTAAAGGTGTAGCCTTGAGTTGGCATGAGACCTTGCCAGACTCTACCAAGGAGGACTAGGACCAAGTGGTGGTAGTAATGAAGCAGAGATTTGGGGCAGTGGAGTCACCAAATGCTTTGATGTTGCAGTTGGACCGGTTCTATCAAGGAGAGGGTGAGTTGGTCTCTGCATTGGCAATCCAATATGAAACTTTATGGACAAAGTAGGAAAAGGCAGCTTTGCGAGCTGTGGCATCTACATCATTAGCCCCTCAAAGTCTCTCAGGGATGGAGCACTTAAAGATGAGCAATGTTATGGCTTTGGAGCCTCGTCTTTGCTCAAAAGTAATGAGTAAAGATCCAACAACATATGTGGAGGCACTTCGCATTGCGACCAAGAAAGAAGCTTCTCTAAAGATCGAATCCTCTTTTGTGTCTTCAACAGCTTCAACTTCTAAGGTGGAGGTAATGGGCACTCCTCAGGTACCAAAGTCCTCTGAGTTAAATCATAATATCTCCCAATTGATGGCAGAGTTTGCTTATTTGAAATTGCATTTGGTTAATGCACGACAACCTAGAGCACCAAAGAGTGAAGATAGGCCTCAAGATAAGAGTGGGGTCACTTGCTATGAATGTAATGAAAAAGGTCAGTTCACCTCGAGTGTCGTAGATTGAGAAAGAAAGAAGAAAAACAAGTATCCTTGTTAGAAGCTTCTTCAGGGGATGAGGAAAGAGAGGTAATGATGGCTAAATGGGGGCATGGTAGAGCCAAAGAAGAAGAAGAGAGCAAGGAAGAAAAAGTAGATGAGGAACATCAGGAAGAGAAACACCGTAGTAAGAAAAAGAAGGCATCTAGAAGGAGAATTAGCTAGTCAAACTTTTTTTTAGGACAAGGAATTGGAAGCTATGACTTGTTGTCCGACCTTAAAGAAAAGGAAGCTCATATCACCTTTGGTCAATTACTTGCTTTGTCTCCAAAACTATGAAAGGAATGGGGAAAACTAGCAAGCACAAGAGTGTCAAAGAAGAAAAAGAAGAAAAGTACCATTCCTATTGTTCAAAAGGTAGATATAGATGTTGGTGATGATGTACCTGTGGTTGATGTGATCATTGATGGTCAAGTGATTTCTAATGTGTACATTGATGGAGGTGCATCGATTAATGTCATGAGTGAGAAGACCATGATAGATGCTGATTTAAAATACTCTAGTACTACCTCTCCTTATTGCATCAAATTGGCTGACAACACTAGGGTTAAGACCTTGGGAGTTGTGAAGAATCTAGAAGTGGATGTATGTGGAATTTCTATGCCGACTAGTTTTCAGGTGATCCCTACCAAGCCAGATGCATGTGCCTATCCATTGATTTTGAAAAGGCCTTGGCTATGCAAGGTGAAGGCTGCTCAAAAGTGGGATACTGCAGAATTGATTTTGCAGGGAAATGATAAGAAGGTGCGCTACAACATCAGAAGCCACAAAAAGGAAGTTGTTAAGGAGGAGTCTTCAACATTAGAGAGTTCAAGCTCTGACTTAACCGATGAAGAAGAAGAGATAGGGTGTAGCTTCGAGGAGTCCAACTCAGAGGGTGAGGTGGAAGGAGTGGCCTTTGGTCTTTGTCTTGGTGCTGATCGGGATGAGTCAGGAAGGAACAAGGTGGTGGTGCAAGAAGATCCTATAAAGACACTTCATGTGGAAGATGTGGAGCACACTAAACGACACCAACGCAATGAAGAGCTTCTTGGTAATTCTCTATCAGGTAGTGAGAAGCTCTAGTACTTGGATATGCTAGATGATTTTCCATGTCTCTTTGCAATAAGCTATTCACAGGTTCGACCAGTCTCTCTTGTGGAGCACAAGATTGAGTTGAAGCCACAAAGAAAGCCAATTATGCAACGCTTAAGGCGATTGGGGGTGATCCAAGCTAAGGCACTAAAGAAAGAGGTAACATAACTACTTGAGACGGGATTCATCTTTCTTGTTGATGATTCAGAATGGATATCTCCTATAGTTGTCACACCAAAGAAAGGAAATAAGTGGCGGGTTTGTGTGGACTTTCGTCCTTTGAATGCATGTACTAAAAGGGATCATTTTCTTTTGCCATTCCAAGATGAAATACTAGACCAAGTAGCAAGGCATGAGATGTATTCTGTATGTGATGGGTATTCTGGGTACTTTCAAATTCGTATTCGGGAGGAAGATCAAAAGAAAACATCATTTGTCACACCTTGGGGAGTTTTTCCTTACAGAGTGATGCCTTTTGGGTTAACCAATGCACCAGCTACATTTCAAAGGTTCATGAGTCAAGTCTTGGAGCCTTACTTGGGAAAGTTCATAAGGGTGTTTTTGGATGATTTTTGCATTTATTCTCGGTGCATAGATCACATGGAGAAGTTAAAGATGGCCTTAGCTAGGATTGATGAAGCAAAAGGGTGTCTAAATCCTAGCAAGTGTCATTTGGCTCAAACAAAAGTATTCTTGTTGGGGCATATTGTGTCTAAAGAAGCCCTACAAATGGATCCTGACAAGGTTCAAGCAATCATGGCATTGCCAAGTCCCGAGAATCTCACTAGTGTTCGCAGAATTCTAGGAAAGAGCAAGTACCATCAATGCTTTTGTGATGATTTCACAGAGATAGTGCATCCCATGAACTTGTTGATAAGAAAAGGAGTTTCTTTCCAATGGGGTGTGGAGCAACAAGAGTCTTTTTAGCAACTTAAGGAGGCCATGAGTAAGGGCCCAATATTGAAGCCCCCTGATTGGTCTCAAGACTTTTATGTAAATCCAAGTGTATCTTTGCATTCAGTTGGTGCTGTATTGCTACAAAAAGGAGAGGCAGGTAGAATGCAACCCATCTATTATGCCAGCCGATAGCTTACAGATGTGGAAACAAGGTATGAAGAAATGGAGCAACAAGCTCTCTCTTTGGTGTTTTCAGTCAAAAAGTTTCGCTCCTATTTATTACCTCGACTATTTTTCTTCCTTACCTCTCAATCTATATTAGCATATCTAGTTTGCAAGCCTAATCCTAGGGGGAGATTTGCAAAATGGTTATCAGAGCTTCAAGAGTTCTCTTTCTCTTTTGTCACTAAAAATACCACTAGGTCCACTATGGCAGATTTGCTCATAGGACAGGAGGATCTAGGAGAAGAAAAGAAATGTAAGGAGAACATTAAAGATGAAAGAGATATACCACCAACAGCTTTTATTTTGTATTTTTATGGGGCTTTTAGTCCTTCATGCCAACAAGGAGCCAGGGGGATGGTCTTGATGAATTCCAAAGGTCAAGAAGTATGGGCAAGAGGACAAGAGCTTCCAAGTATCACAACTAACAATGCAGCTGAGTATAATGCTTTGATTCTTGGTTTGGAGGGTTGTCTTCAAAGTCAAGTTAAAGAATTGGAAGTAAGAGGAGATTCTCAGCTTATCATAAAGCAAATGTAAGGGCATTACAAGACAAGAAGTCCTCATTTGAAGGAGCTTAATCAAAAGGCTATGGCACTATGTAGTCAATTTGATTTTTTGCAAGTTTGTTCATATAAACACAAAAGAAAATCAAAGGGCAGATGAGTTAGCTACTCAAGCCATTGTAGTCCAAGACTGGGGGGTGGTTTCTTTGGTAGACACTAGATGGCCAGAACTGCAAGATGTTTAGGAATATGTGGAAGAAGGCATGTTTCCTCGAGGGTTAACTCCACAACAGAAGAAGAGATTGGTAAGGAAGGCTTGTCCCTATACTATTGTTGATGACATTCTTTATAAATTGGGAAAAGACAAGGTGCTCCATCGGGTGGTTCATCCCATGAAGACTAGGAGAATCCTCGAAATGTGTCATGAATGCTCTAGTGGTCATTTTGCTTCAGCAAGCACAGCTAGGAGAATTCTTAATGCAGGTTACTTTTGGCCACGCTTCCATAAGGATGTATATGAATGATCTTGAGGTTGTAAAGTATGCCAAAATTTTGGAAGGCGACAGTTGATTCCTGGGCCCTTAATGCCTATTCTAGCATATGGACCATTTGAGAGGTGGGGGTTGGACTTTGTGGGACCACTCCCTTGCTCATCTCAAGGCAAGCATTATTTATTGGTGGTCACAAATTATGCGACTCAGTGGGCAGAGGCCAAGGCCATAGTCAATAGCAAGGCAAGCACAGTTGCAAAATTTCTCTTTGATCAAATTTGTTCATGCTTTGGTTGTCCTTTGGATATTCTCAATGATGGAGGAACCTCTTTTAGAAATGAACTAATTGAAGATGTGGTGCATAAGCTAAAGATAAATCATAGCATGTCCATGCCATACTATCCCCAATGTAATGGCTTGGTAGAGAAAACAAATGGATTATTGTGCAATTCAATGGGAAATGCTTGTTGACACCAAGAAAAGGCATTGGGATAGACATTTGGCAAAAGTTTTATGGGCTTACAGAACCACACACAAGCTAGCTATTTGGTTTACACCATTCCAACTAGTGTATGGAATAGAAGCCATTTTACCCATTGAATTGGAAATACATAGTCTTCGCACAGCTGTTGCAAGAATAGAAGGACAAGCAGCTAGACAAAAATTTTATCGGCCGATGGGAGGGACCATATCAAGTCAAAAAGAAGTTCACGAATGGAACCTATCAGCTTGAGGATGTTCATGGCATGGTGATACCCAGACACACCAATGAGTATCGCCTTAAATTCTTCTATGCTCGACCACCTTGAGGGCCAGCAAACCCTCTCTGTACTAGAGAGGATCTGCTGGGGGGGAAAGATGTGACGCCAAAAATTGATATTTTTAATTTGGCATTGGTATTGTTTTTCCTCTATGTTTGATAAGAGTTTGAGTGTCAAGTGATAGCCTAGCAGCTCTCACTTATTTCTATTTTCTATGATATTGTATGGGATTGAGAGGATGAGTGGAATGGCTCATTGTAAATACCATAGGTATGAATTATAAACACCTTGGTATGGGGTGAGAGCTATTTGTGTATGGGATATTATGGGGTTTCTAGAAAATAAGAAGAGTGAGTCCTATAAAGAGGTGGTCTCATGTCCATGTGTTCCAATATTATAAGAGAGGCCACATGCCAAGCATGTGGAAGGCATGTAGAGGAGTGTGAAGTCAAGAGGAATCCTTCTAGAATTCCTATGTGGAATAAGGAGGATGTGGACATGTGGAAAAGAGAGGGTCCCTATGGGCTCCATGTGGGGAGACTCTTGACTTTCTCAATATTTTAAGAGTCTTGAGCATCTTGTGATGGGACACATGGCAAGAGTTTCTATTCAGCTGCTCACTATGCACACATGGTCCATCTGTTTCCCGAGACACCATGCAAACTTCTTCCCCTCTTCTAGGCAAAATCTATGAGGAGTGGATCGTTGATGAAGGTGGAGTCTTGAGGGAGCATCTTGCTCAGGCGAAATTAGCATGGGTGGAGGGCAGTTTTCATGACAGTTTGACCCCCTACGAGCTCGTTGAGATTATGGCCTCTGCTGATCCTTTCCTTCTCCCTATTCTTGATTACAACATCACTTGGGATGTTACCATCTTCATTCTCATCTGAGGGAGGAAAGTATGGTGTGGTATCTTGGCATAAAAGCTTCTTTCTAATGTCCCATTCTCAATGATAAATATCTTTGTCGGTCAGTTCGAAAGCAGCAGGAAGTGAAGAGGTGCATGAAATTTATTACCCCCAACTTCATGTCATAGTATTCTTACTGTTTCCCTTATATACAAACAATATCATGTTGGAGAGACCTTGTCAAGTAGATTTTGCTTAAAGATCACTTTCAAAATCTCCTTTCAGAACAAGTGAGTACTTATCCCATGAATCCCTTATCTCATCATCTAGATTTTGCTTGTTCCATTAGGCAACCCAATACAAAGAATGAAGGACCCCCTTATAGAGCCATATCCCCTAGTCTCAAATGCCTTTTTAATAATAGAAAGATCTTACCTAAGTTATCTCACCTTTGAATTGACCATGCATCTACACAAATGACTATGAGTGGATACTAGCAGTCCTCTATTGCCAGTCTAGACTCAAGAATGTATCCTCCAATAGCTTTATCCATGGATTCAAGAAAAAAAACTTCAACATCACAATAAACCTTACCCTTATCACTTTCCTTCTTGCTCTAGCAGAGCCTTGTTCTACTTGCATGTCTTCTTCAACTAGATCTTCAACAGCTTTTGGATCCAACTTGGACCTCAACTCATCTGGCACATGGACATAGGCAATGCAACCAAAAATCTTCAAATGAGAAATATCTGGTTTCCTACCAGTATACATCTCCTCTGGTGTCATGCCATGTATTGCTGCAGTGGGAGTCCTGTTCATTATATAGATTGTTGTAGCAACTGCTTCAGCCCAATAATAATCTGGTAGATCTTTTTCATTTAGCATAGCCCGAGATACCTCTCCAATATGCCTGTTTTTTCTTTCTGCAATTCCATTTTGCTGTGGGGTATAACTGCATGAATATTGCTGCTTTATACCATGCTCCTGCAAGAACCTTCCAAACTCATTTGAGAGGTACTCTCCCCCTCCATCTGACCTTAGGCATTTTATTTGCAGGCCTGTTTCTTTTTCAACCATAGCTTTGAAAGCTTTGAAGTGCCCAAACACTTCACTTTTCTTTTTCATAAAATACACCCACAGTTTTCTGCTGAAGTCATCAATAAATGTGACAAAATAGTGACAGCCTCCAATAGATGCAGCTTTAGTAGTCCACACATCAGAGTGGATTAATTCCAATGGCTTTTTACTCTCTTGAACATGCCTAGGAAAAGGTTTCCTTGCCTGTTTCCCAAATTGACAGGCTTCACAAACCTTGTGCATTTCTGCAACCTTGAATTTAGGCAATCCTGCAACAATATTTTGGGCTTGCATTGATTTAAGTCACTGTATATTAACATGACCAATGTGTTTGTGCCAGATATCAATATCTGCAACTACACCGGTCCCATGTGCAAACATTGCTGCACTCAATTCAGGCATGTCCGCATCCAATGTAAACATCCTGCCCTTCTTCTTTCCTTTTGCTATCAAGCGACCATTATTTTTCATATCCTCAACAAAGCATCCATGAGGATTAAATCTGACCTGCATGCCCTGCTCAACCATCTGACCAACAGAAACTAGGTTCTTGGTGATGTTCGGAACATGAAATACATCAGACAAGTATTTCTTTTTCCCATCCTGCATAGACAAAGGAATTTTGCCAATCTGCACAATAGGATGTGCAGTATCGTCACCAGTCTCCACAAATCCTGGTTTTTCCATTTTTCTTGCATCTTGCATCCATTCAGCGTGACCTGTCATGTGGTTTGACGCACCTGAATCAACATACCACACATCATTGCTTTCTTCTGCACTTGTTATAGAATTTTTCATATGCTGCACCATAAACAAATGCTCATTTCTGTCATCACCCTGTCTACTAGAGGATGCATAATTGCCTTGCTGCAATTTTCATTCATAATGTCATTCTGCTTTTTGTAGCAGTCTTTAGCCATATGACCCATTTTGCCACAATAGTAGCATTCAACATTGCTGTTTGCATTTTGGCCTCTCTACCATCCACCACGGCCTCTTTGGCTCCCCCTGCCTCTAGGGTTACCACGTCCCCCTGCATAGGACTGGTTTTCTTGCGTTTGCTACATATTCTGATTTCTACCACGACCTGCAGATCGGCCTCCTCTACCTCTGCCTCTACCTCTGCCAGCATTTGAGTAGAAGACAGTTTCTTTTGAAGTTCCTGCTGAAGAAGATGCACCACCATTTCTCTGCTCTTCGGAAATTAGAAGAGCAATCAACTCCTCAAAATCAGGAAATTTTTCACGGACGGCAATGGATGTCCGGAACTGTGCATAATCCTTTCCTAGACCATTCAAGGTCACAGAGACCAAATCGTCATCATCCACTGGCAACCCAATGGAAGCAAGTGCATCTGCAATTTTCTTCACTTTCATGTGGTAGTCATTTATGCTCAAATTTTCTCTCTGCACATTGTGCAACTCCTGTTTGAGTTGCATTTTCCTGGCTTGCGTATTTGTGCTATACATTTTTGCCAAAGTATCCCATGCCTCCTTTAGCGTATTTGCATCCTGAATATGCACAATCATGGAGTCCGAAATACTGATAGATAGCCAGTACATAACTTTCCTGGCTCTCTCATGCCATCCTTTAAATGCCTGCATTTCCTGTTGACTGGGAACATTAGGAAGAACAAGTTCTTCTTCATTTCCTGTAATGAACTCCCAATAGCTTTTTCCCATCAAGAAATTTGTCATTCTAAACTTCCATGCCTGGAAGTTGTTCTTGTCAAGCTTTTCAGTGACAATCTGTGAAAGAGAATCAGATGCCATTATAGAACACTGCAAAATATTCTGTCACTGCAAAAAACACAGCTTTTGCCTCACACGAGCAGATCTGCAAAACTGACGAAAGTGGTATTTCACCACACAGTCACTTTCTAGTGACGATTTTGCATCAACAGGCAACAAGCATGAATCTGCAACTCCCAATGTCTATGCGCACAGGCATACGATGCAATTTCTGCGGCAACTTTTCACCGACCTACAGAACAGTGGCCGCACAGCAAAAAACAGGGCCTTTTCAGAGTGCCTACGGAGAACTTCCGCCTCCAAAACGGGCCCTAAAATGACCTCGAATCAGAAAAATAAAGTCACCAAGGGCTTTGCCCACTCCCGTAGCACATAATGCCCTCTCGCCACACCGCGAAGGGCGTCTCAATCTGAGACAGTGCACTCTTGCACTTCTGGCTATGCTACCTGCAGAGATTTGCTCCCAAACTCGAAAAAGGAAAGCAACACTTGTCCTCTTACCAGGACACTGCGAACTTGGTTTGCTTTCTTGAGCTCCTTACCACGAACAAGGCTCTGATACCATGTGAAGATTATGGGAGAGAGGGAAGGAGTCTCACTTGCAGCTTTCTCACATGCACAATGGGGGAATACACACAAAGGTGGAGGCTGAAAACAGTTTTCCTCTTCTTAGTTATGAAAGCCAAAAGAGCTCTTGTACAAAGAAATAGAAGAACCCTATATGTGGGTCTCAAATCAAACTCAACTAACTAAGGTGGCATACTAACTGAGCCACAAACTAGAGTAGATAAGGATAGCTATCATCCAGCTATTATTCATGGGCGGTGTACCAACCGTATCTCCAGCTAACAAGTCGGTGACATAAATACACAACGGTCACCCTGGCATATTGTGAGTGGAACTCGATATCTCAACAGAGGGAGTTGGTCCAGTAGGTACAATTGGCTAGGGGGCCGTCATCGATTCTGTGGAGAGGGGGGCATCTATCATCTTTGAGAGAGTTCCTACACTTTCTCTCTCTCCTGTAACTCATGTGTGCGTAGTCACCATGAAGTCTTTTGTTGGTCTGTGAGTGTTTGCTCCTTTTCAAGGCCTGTCTTTACCTCCTTCATCATCCTACCATGTGCATCCCAAATTTTTCTTTGTTCCTACATTCAACCACCGAGTTAATCAATGAGAGAAGAATCAATGAAATGATTTCAAAAAAGAACAAGACTTCTCTGAAGCCGTAATAGCCATAGGGGTTGCACTCTCACTACTTGCCAATGCCTCGATGATCTGGATGGAGTATCTCCTAAGAGCACATAAGGATAATGCATAGGGACACCCATTATTTGACTTCTAGTAAGGTTCTAGATGGGTTTTGACATTCTACAACATTTTTTTGGTGAGTTTTATGAGTTATAGCAAGTTATCAATCCTCAAAATGTATAGCTAGTGGCTAGCTATGTGCTACGAAAAAGGAGATAGAAAATCATATAACTACTATGATGGTTGGGAGGTAAATTTCCATTCCAAAGGACATGTATGAGATTAAGGTTTAGCTCTCATTTATATTTGTTGCATCATCAATTTAACAATGTCTCCAAACATCTAGATATGCGAGACACACAATCTCAAGCTTTATGTTCAAGCCATGACTATGCTTCCATCACACAAAAGTAAAAAATACCCCAATTAATAGAAGCATCATGAGTTTTCCTTGGGTATGTTGCACCATCTAAGACATGACAATGTAACTAAACAATGCAATATGTCTAGCTATGTATGACTAGTCAAAACATATAAATAGTGGCTATGCTCCCATTATACAAAACTTAAAAATGTCCCATTCCCAAAATGCATATACGAGCTTTACAAGTTTCACAATATTTCTGATATAACAAAACTTGAATGCAACCTAATTCAAGTGATATAAATGGATGATACTAGGTGCACAATATTATAATTGAATAGGAATGATGCAAAATATCACAAGATTAGGTACACAATATTATAATTGAATAGGCATGATGCAAAATATCACAAGATATCTTGAATAGAGATTATTTTATTTTGCTTTACTACTCAACCATAGCCTCTTAAGAGCTCTAAGGACAACTAGCTACAAGCCAATGGAAGTGGAATCACTTTGTAACACAAATTTATTGCTATCCAAGAGACTAAACATCAATGAATACATTGAAATGGTAACTTAGAGTAATGATGAAAAGTAATGACAAGAGCTTTCCATTTAGTTTTGCAACTAGCAATGTCATCCACATAAGTAATTCCATTCTCCACGTATAAGTAGTGGCTTTTAGTTTACCATAAAAATTTTAAAAATGACATATATGATACAAAATAGAGACAAAATATCGCAAGATGTCTTTATTAATGCAAAGTAATGATAATAGCTTTTCATTTAGTTTTCCAAATAGCAAAATCATTACCACCAAATAAATGCTCATGATCTCTTTCACAACCTTTGTTTGATTCCACATGTGTAGTGCACTAGGCATGTATTGCACTTTTTCACTAGCAAAAAGATGAAACAATAGCCTACACCCAAATCCAAATGTCATTGAATGACTAAACATCACATTCAACATTCCAAAAGCTCACACAATAGTGAGAAAAAAAGTTACCTCCACACTACTGGCTTTACTGTAAAAATAATTTCCTACTGTATTTTGGGAGTCAACGTGGGCTCCATGCAAACTAGAATGTCATGAGATAGGTCCTCTTGAGAGGGAACAAACAATGTATTCATGTAATGGCAAACTAAAATATTTGGTGGTAAAGAAAATCCAACTCATTGCAATGACATAGTTCTATTTGTTACTAAAATTCAAAATTTTGGAGCAAGACATTGGAGTGATTCAAAGTGCTTATTGGGCACAAAATCCATGCCAACATGTATCTAGTAAGGGGGTACTAAGGCAATCCCCCATGCCTCTTTAACTTTGCTTCTCTTGTAACTCAAACCTATAGAAAGCGATTATCCAAAGACCTCTTAGGGCTAAACAAATCAATCTAAAAATAATGCTACAAAAGATTAAAACACATATTATGTACACATGCTGAAATAACATACTCCTTATTCACCAAGAGTACATGATCCATAGGTCTCCATTGGAGTAAACTAGATGCAAAGAAAGAGTTAACAATGCCTCCTAATTTCCTAGTAGAGTATAGGAGATCTTTCAACTCCATCTTAACAAAGATCTCTTCATTTAATTGTTCATTAACAACATAAAAACACTAGAGAGAATTCTTTCCAAGTATGTTCTAATAAAAAAATTTGAATACAATAGTAAAGAAGGAATCTATTCAAAGCTCCAATCAATAGTATTTCATTCGCGAGACCAATAGATATAAAGCTTACTCTCACTACAATGTGCTTTGAAGCATCAAGCCTCTAATTTTCTTTTATAGCCTCCATCCATGCTTGTGTCCTATGATTGTTATCCCAGCAAAGAAGTATTTTGTGTTTCAAGGCTTCGCACATGTCATTATCTTTCAAACTATTCTTCAAGTTTTTATTAACTTCTTGCCAAATAGGATCCCATGTGGAAACAATATCATATGTGACTAGAATCTCTTAACCATTAGTCCCTTCATAGATACTGCAAAGGGTCTCTTCTCCTCTAAAAATACATAAGAGATAAAAGTACTTTTTCAAAGTGGATCGTTTGGGACCAAGTAATTGCCTCACTCTATCATATACATAAAGGGATTAATGAGGGTGGAAAACCTCTCACAACCCTCAGCCTAGCCATGGTGAGCCAACAATTCCACTTGTCACCCTTACTTTTCTCTTTTTTCTTCTCTTTCCTTCCCTTGAAAACTTTCTCTTCTTCTTTTGATTCTACCTCATTTAAATAATCCTCAACCAAATCATCATCATCACCAAAAGAAATAGTCTCTTATTATCCAAATTCATCTAAAACAAATTCGCATCTTATCCAAATATGTACTTATAATGTTGAAAAGTTTATGTGGACTATCGCGAGGAGATAAGGACTTTCTCCAAGTATATCTTCTCTAATCCATTTCTTCCTATCCTTCCTTTTTCTCTATATGCTCCAAATCATTATCGTCTCTCTCTCTCTCTCTCTCTCTCTCTCTATGTTCCCCTTCCAACATAACTCACCGCGATGAGCCATGCTAGAGAGGGATGAAAAAATGTCAGCAAATTACTCTTTGTTGCCCCCACTTGTATAGCTTGCTAGAGGCTACCATTTGCTACTACCAATTATTGCTATGAAATGGCAGACAATAAAAGGTTGCCATTTTTTGTTGTTGCCCCCACTTGTATAGCTTGCTAGAGGCTACCATTTGCTACTACCAATTATTGCTATGAAATGGCAGACAATAAAAGGTTGCCATTTTTTGTTGCCATTTCTTCCAAAGAAATGGCAGTTCAAGAACTAGTTGCCATTTCTAACTATCGTTGCAAAAAATATGGCAATTTGAGAAGTTGTTGCCATTTCATACATAAGAAACGGCAAAATTGGAAATTGTGTGCCATTTCCTATTGCCATTTCTACCTTGTTTTGTAGTAGTGTGGGGTTTGAGATTCATCTTCTCTTTCTCACAATCTTCCATTCACATTTCATTTCTTATTAACTCCTCCTCTCTCACCCACTCCCTTTTAACACTGCATAAATGATTTGTATGTGGCAATAAGGACCTCTTTCTCGAAGTTGGAGAAGAGAAACATACAAAGATCCCTGAGATCATGATCTTCTCAGCATTTTCTTTGGCAATGGGTAGTGTTAAGGTAGCTCACAACATTGCTCAGCCAAGCTGTAGTTCTTGCCTTATAATACCATATAAGAAGATGCTATTTTGAGATTCCAAATTCTTCATTTTTGAGCATCCTTTATCCTTGCAAGTGCTAGTAGAAGGTGATATATCCTCCTATCTTTTGTAGGAAAGTTACCTGTGATCACTCTCCATGGCCCAAAAGACAATTTACTTGAGAAGATGGCTTTCCAAACATGTTAAATCTTTGCTAGCCAAAGTGGAAGAGGATCCAATGGAGCATGCTACTTTTGATGCATTTAGGTATCTCTCGAAACATTGGCGATTGTCTCAAGTGGTAGACACTGCCCGCTCTAAGTCACAATGAGTAGTTTGATTAGTTCTAACCCAATCGCAAAGATCAATTGGATGTGTCAATAAGTCACTAGTCGGCCACTCTTCCTAGATACATGCATATGTCCTAGAGATGAACTGATGTTCTTTGACTAACATTTATGAGATAACTCATGAGCTGCCTAAAATCTCTGTTGATGAAAATCCCAAAGTCGAGCCAACTTCTTATTCCTAGGGCATGCAAACCTTTGGAAAGTGGAGGTTTATTTCAATTGTAGCTACTTTGTTTACAAATGGCCATCTACTGATCCATATATTCATTTCTAATGAGTTGTCACCTTCAAAGCGTAGTGCACCTCCCCATTCAACATTCTTTAGCCCTTTTTACCAAATCACTATGAGTTCAATCAACAATTCAGATTGCTTGATTCAAACCAAGAACTTATGTAGTAAGATTTATTGCCTTGTGTGAACCTCAAAACTCAATCTATGCTAGTGTATGTTTTTTGCGTCTTGTCGTTCTTTCAAAGGTCCTCCCATCTCGATATTTCATTTAGTAAGCCCATGCATTCTTGGTGTGTTGGAAGCACTTAAAGCAAAGTGTAATCATTGTGATGGTCGTTTGGGGTTGGAAGCACTTAAAGCAAAGTGTAATCATTTGAGCTTTAAGTAGATACTGCCTGCCATCTTCTTAGGGTGGGTTTAGATCACTCATCTGAACCTGGAGAAAAGGGGCATCTACCTACTTGGCCCAATAGTGGAGTAGGGCCCGGACAAATGACACAAAAAAATGCGTCCAATGTATAAAGGTGGGTGGCTCAATTATTTTTACCATGGAATATTTTGACTAGGGATTGTTCACAGCCTCTGACTCATGGAATCTCTTTTATCCAATCAATAATTAAATGTCGCATCAAAATGAGCACTTTAGGTGTGAACCACCTCCAAGTCATCTGCTAACTAAAGTCATCCACCAATAGAAGAGTATACCTAGACCCTGCAAATTATTTGGTTGACATTGGTATGCAAATGTTGGAGTGGACCACCTCCAACCACCACTAATGGTCCCTTAGCCCTTGATGTACATATCCTTCTATGGGAATCGCTCTTGGTGTTGCTTGCCCTCTAAGCAAGCCTGGTAGACTTTCTCTGTGCTTTTGATATGGTGGAAGTCCCTCCACCATCTTGGACTTTTATATTTCTGTAAGATACCATAATTGACATGACCAAATCTTTCATGCCACATTTTGGAGTCCAATTGAAGCATGTAACCCTGGAATAAGCCATCCTCCTTGACACCTTGCACCACCACCTATCCATCTTCCTTGGAAGTGATGGTGACTTCCCATTTCCTAAAGAAGAACTCCTTCCTTCGATGTGAGAGCATCTAGAGCTAAGAAACGTGCTCTGATACCATGTTGGAAAAGGAGGGATAGAATCACTCTAGCAACCTATGCAAAATAAGAATAGCTCGATGTCACTTACTAAATGATGTAGACTACACACTAGTACTTCACTCATAAGATAGAGTATAGATAGCATATACAAGGGAGAGAAGACGAGAGAGAAATTCAGAGCTATTCCTCCACTAAATAGTGGGCAAGGTACAAGCTCAACATGAGCACAAGAGACCAGTAAAGGGCTAGATACCTAAAGCTTGAGATCACTCCTACTATTCGTGATCCACATTGCCTTCTTTAGGCTTCAATAGCTACTATGGGGGGAAGGAGGCTTTATATAGGGGCAGCCATCCCCCCTTATGTAGGCCCATTAGTAGGTCTGCACTACTATATGTGGACCTGACTGTCCGATCATCCTGGTTGGTTGGGCTCACTAGCATGGTTGGCTAGGCCAACTAGCCCTAGGGGTTGGTGTATAAGTAGGGCCTCCCCTGGCTACCATTTGCTACTAAATGCTACATGTCCTACAACCCATATCCCCCCCCCAAAAAAAAAAACATCACCACCCTCATAGTACAATGACCCCTTGTCCCCACAAATTGGCGGTGGGTGGCATTGACCTCCAACAAAAACGACCCAAGAAAAGGATGCCTAGATGCATATTGACTAGGTCTCGGAAAGTAGATGTTAGCATCCTAGAGGCACAATTCAAGAAGGCTAAGGCCAAAGCCCTTGTGTCCAAAGAGAAGCTTGCAAGTGAGATTCATGAAGGAGTGCTCATCCAGACCTCTTCTCCAAAGCAATGAACTGTGCTTTGGGCTAGTACTCTTTGACGTTCATGCTATTCGTTGGTTTGGTAATCATTTCCTTCTAGTATTTTAGAATCATTGTCCCATTAGTGTGAAATTGTAAGATCTATTATCGTGCGAGACATGGGATGAAACCCTTTGAGAATCTTTATGGGTATAAGCCACCCTTGGCATATTTGAAGGTGTTTGGCTGCAGTTGTAATGTGCATGTACCAAATGAGATAAGGAAGAAGATGGAGTTGGATTTTAAGGGTTCATTGCATTGCCATATATTATGGTATAGCATTGCACAAGGGCTTCATTTCATTGCACTCTATCTCGCCTAGAAATAAGCACATCACACACCCACATAGAAACATCCAATTCCACACGTTTCCATATAATAAGGTACTCCACGGGGTCTCCATGCTTTGAATCCTTTACTTTCCTATATTAAGATTTTCTTTCCATTCTTTTTGTATGAATATTGTATAAGAAAGTGGTTTCCTTGAGTCTCACTCTTAGTTTTCCTTATAGCCTAGTCATCCTATCTGTCTAAATTTCTACAATTTTTATTTTAAGGTTGCATTCATACTATGTTGAGAATAAAGTTAAGGTGGAGAATAAACTTGATTGATTCATGAACTATGAAATTACTATGAATGATTCGTGTAGATGAACCACAATTTCTTGCTTGCTAGTCTACTCTACAATGTTTTCATGTATCTTCTTCATTTTTCCATATCAACATCCTTCTTGAAACTTTCATTGTAAACCTTTTGTAATGGTACTTTGTAATATGGACTTTGTTCTCATGGTATTTACATAAATGCTTGTGGCCAATATCTAGGCAAAATCCTTGATTTTCACCTTTCCAAACCATACTTCTAGTGTCACTTCATCTAATCATGTTTCTTCCCTTGCTTTTATTGTACACTCCTCATATAGTAATGTTGAGACAATGAGGTAAGAGAAAGTATTTTTATTGTGTCTTTGTATTTGACAAGTTGGTATAAGTATTGCCTTAGAGTATTCATCATTAACATCTCCTAACTAAAATAGTAGATCTTGCTTATGATTCAAATGCATACCCAAAGAGTCTCCATCAAACTTTTATTTAAATAATCTATACTTTAGTGTGGCCATCCAGTAATTAGCCACATGGCATTTGACTTAAAGACTTGCTAACATGGAATCTTGACTCAGAGTCCAAACACATGGTTAGCTATAGATCTAACACATGGCAAGTCAGCTAGAAACTTGTTGCTGACATGGTAGCTTGAATTGGTGATATGGTAGCAAAGTTTATACATGTAGCACAATCGATCGGTCATCATGTGTTTGTGCTAAAAGGGATTTTCCCTTTTGACATGCCCCAAGAGGAATTTAAAATCAGGATGTCTAAGTTAGGCCCTAGTGGCTTAACCACTTAGTTAAACCCCCACTCCCATGGAGTTAGAAGAGGCACACTAGACTTTTGTAGTTGATAACTATATTTTGTTTGTAGTTTCAATTTTTTAAATACATGGAGTAGCTTTTTTGAAACTAAATTAAAGATGCTAAAGTTTTATATTTTAGTGTTTAATAATAGTTGATACCATTGAAAATTTGTAAATACTACATTGTTATTAATGCTATTATTTCACATGTTCAATAATTCATTAGTAAATTTTCTTTTTAAAAGAATGTATATCGATTGTGAGGTTCATTCATGCTGACCTATATTAACCCACACATGGATGTAAGATGTATATTTGTAATGTGATATCTATACACACACACACACACACACACACATCTATATTTATATATCTTTCTCGGTATCAATGAACTTATCCACTCCTGATAAGATGTCACTTCTATACTTGAGCTCATTAAAATCATCCACATCTGAAGGGACAAAGCTTGGCTTGTAGGCATATTCTTTAAGTCCTTTGAAATTGTAGTATACTCTATCTTTGTCATTGAAAACCACATGCCATCTTTTAATCTTCAAAAATTGCATGCTTCATCTCAAATCTTTTCCTTCCTCATATTAGGGATCATCCAATGATGTTGTGTTATCATCCATACCATCCTTAGTAACTTTCACAATACTCATCTTCACAAATGACCACTGATCCCAGTGTTCAAACCCCAAAACTTGACCTCCCACTATGTTCTTGTTTGCAAATGATATCATTTGCAAAATATCTCCCACACTGAAATCCAAAGAGTGCACTTTGTATTCTCTTTGATGATATGTGTTGGATAAGTCTCATCTCTATCCCATGCAATAAATGATTTATTGAAAACATTATAAGGCATAACATCTCTCCATATCTCCAGACTTATACTTTAGCTCAACATGTGCACTAAGAATCTTTGATACAATAACTGCAACCTTATCTTCGCCGAGTCTTTGAAAGTGACAAAGAGAATTTGGATCACTATAGCAAATGCAACTACTTCACTTTGGCAACATAACATCACCTCCATCCCAGGAATGAAATCTATTGCCATCTTCGTGTGGAACAATTGAAGAAAATTTTAGTCTCTTTTGAATATTTTTCCTATTAGTTGTAACTTTTTATTCAATTAATCTCTTTTATTTTACTTTTACTTTATTTTATTAGATTTTGATAGTGATACAAGGATACAAGCATTTAGCTAATAGAATCTCTAATTTAAATTTGTGATTTTATGGTTTAGAATTATAAAAGATAGTATTGAGTTGCATCCAATGTGGTGTGCCCATCTGATAAGTACTTGTTAAGATAACACACCTAGGAGTGTGTTTTTTGATGAATGTGCATCACACTGAGGCAAAACGGTGTTTAATGCAAGAATCAACCATGCAAAGCATATCGGATGGGCACAATACTTTGCATGCACCTCAACTTGGGTGGTATATACTCACACCAATCCCATAAGTACTTGTTCAGATAACACACCTAGGAGTGCGTTCTTTTAAAGTTGTGCATAACTATTAACACTAGGAAAAAAACGGTGTATGCGTGATCAACCATGCATAGCATATCTGATGGCCACAATACTCTACACACACCTCAACCTAGGTGGTATTGAGTTGAATGCAATGTGTTGCACCCATCCAAGTAGAAGTACGAGAGAAGGGAGTGAAAGAAATTGGGAGGGAAGCCAAGTAGAAGTGTCATACTCTTAAAAAATACAACAAAGAAAAAGTGTCGAAAAGATCTCTTACCAGTGTACTATCATCAGTAAGAGATCTTGGGAAAGAGAATGTCGTGCGTGTTCAGTGAGAAAAGGATGAAAGAATGTTTAGGAGAATGTTGGGTTTTTTGTTTAGGATAATGTCGACTCTTTTGTTTGTAGCTTAAATTCAAATCCTCCCGCACTTTTAGCTTATATTTCAAATTTAAATCTCCCGGGCAAATTTTCTCCTAAACTCTCTAGAAATTTGAATCCTTGTCATTTCTATTCTCACTTTCCTGACCTCTTCTTTTCCTTATCTCCTCCTCCCCTAATTCATCGTCCTCGACCTCGACGACCCAAATAGGTAGAGATTTTCCTCTCTCCTCCCCTTTCTCCCCACCCCTTAATCGGTAGCACCTCCTTAATCCCCTAATCCCCTTTCTTCCCACCCTTTAATCCTTATCGCCCAATCACCCCTCGAACTTGCATCGACTTTCCAAACTTCCATCACTCTGCCCAAGTCTTCCTTGCAACGCGACGGAAGAGAGGGGATGGGATGCAAATGGAAGGCGATCGAAGGAGGAGATGAGGGAAGGAGGATCCCCTTCCCTTATTCCCTGGTGGCCGCCAGGGAATAAGAGGAGGGGGTAGTGAACCCCCCTTCCCCTTATTCCCTGGCAGCCGCAGATGCCAGGGAATAAGGGGAAGGGGGTTAGTAAATTAATTAGTTAAGGGAAGGGGCTATACGGAAGGAGGGTTAGTAAATTAATTAGTTAAGGGGAGGGGTTATAGGGGAGGGGGTTAGTAAATTGATTAGTTAATTAATAAGGGGATAAGGGGAGGGATTATAGGTGAGGGGGGTTAGTAAATTAATTAGTTAATTAATAAGGGGAGGGGGTTAGTAAATTAATTAATTGATTAATTAATCAATTAGCTAATTATTTAATTGAATAGTTAGTTAGTTAATTAGTTATTAGTTAATCCATCATAAAGTCTAGAGGGAGGGTTTAAATTAGCTGAATATATTTAATTTATTTTAAATTATTAAATATAACTTATTAAAATGTATATATATATATATATATATATATATATATATATATGCATATATACGTATATATATATATATGCATACACACACACACATATAAATATAAAAGACAAAAAAATGAAGGATTTTTTTGGATGTCTACCATTTCACCAATTTATTTTTGATTATTTATCTTAGTTTATAATTTATGTGTTTACATAATTTTTATTTCATTAGTTTATATATCATTTTTTATTTAAATTAAAATTAATGAATTTAATATATAATTTTTTTTGTATTTTTGAATTTAAGTTTATCTTAGATAATGTATTTATATTTTTACTTTTTAAGTCTATCATTTCATCATTTTATTTTTAATTATTTTACCTTAGTTTATAACTTATTTGTTTACATAATCTCTATTTCATTAGTTTGTGCTTTTCATTTAATCTTTAATTTTTAATTCATTTTACATTAAATGTATATTTAATTTAGTTTAAAATGTTTTTCTAAATTAAATATACTTTAATTCTATGTGAAAAGAATTAAAATTTGTTTATAACTCTTGTCAGTAACCTATTAAAATGAATATGAAAAAGAAATTATTTCTTGCATTTTCTTCGATTTGACGGTTGGTATAGCTTAGATTAGCATAGATTAGTTTATCCATAGAGGAGAGAACTCCAAACCAACCAATCAAAGCCATTCTCAAAAATTCTCGACTAGTTCCTAATCAGCATCAGTCCTACGTTCACATGTGGTTTCACACTCATAACACAACCCTATGAGCAAAGTTTAAGATGATAGATGACACATTAGAGTCAAAGTTTCAGTGGACACAATGTAATTGTAAATGATGGATGCATCATAGTTTTATTTTTTCTCATCTCATTGTAAAGCCTTATTGGCTATTATTTTTAAATTTTTGTATATATATTGAGCCTTGTAAAGCCTTTGAGGCTATTTTTGATCATCCATTCAAAGATTTTGTTAAATGGACACACACTTAATTGTATCAGTGGACACATTACAACTTGGGCACATTACAGTATGATGGGCAAAATGCATTGTCTTTCAGCTTGGGCACATTATAGTATGATGGGCAAAATGCATTGTCTTTTAGCTTGGGCACATTACAGTATGATGGGCAAAATGCATTGTCTTTCAGCTTACATTATATGTATGATGGGCAAAATCCATTATCTTTTAGCTTGGGCACATTACAGTATGATGGGAAAAATATATTGTCTTTCAGTTTGTACTTTAATGCCTTATTGGCTATTTTATTGAAGCATTGTATCTAAAGTCTTATGAATTATTTTTCATGTAGGGTCTTCAACCACTATGGAGCACTCTCAAGAGATTAGAGCTTTTGTCTCTGGCACCACCTTACATTTCAATGGGAAAAAGTATGCCCTTGGTAACTTTGAAGGGAAGTGGACTCACATGGACATGGGAAGAAAAGTTTGGTTTCTCATTCAAAGAAAAACTGAGCTACATCTAATTATGTCGAGGAAAAATGTGGAGCAAAATGAGGAGCCATGGAATGCAAGCTTCTCCACGAAGGATATAACTTCTAGCATGGTTGTGGGAATTACTATGGAACCAAAGAGCCCATACTTATATATTTTTATGAGGTGTTTACAACCTAATATTGGGGGCTATCATTTTATCTTATCAAGAGGTCTAAACAGGTTCGCAATGCCACCTCCTCCACTATCAAACTTTACAGAATTACAGACTCCATTACAGGCTCTCATGGAGTACATTTCTGAATGCAGAGGCAATTAGGTTGCATCATAAGATTATGGTTGAGTACTTTAAGACATCATCACTCAAGATAGACCATGAATTCAGTCAAGAGTAGGGAGGGCACAAGCAGGATCAGATGGATGCTAGTTTGGTTCTAAAATAAAGAGGACACAAGCAGGATGAGAGAGCTCCTAGTTTGGCTCAAAAGAAACCTAGACAAGGAGCCCCACATCAAGGGTTTGCATGCAAACTCTTTGAGATAGAAGCAGAAGCGGATGTTGCATTCGAACTATAAAATGAAGAAGCGACACAACCATTGCAACCTAAAGAAATACAAAAGATAGAGGAAGAGGAAGGACGAGAGCCACGGCCACTTTGGTGCAACCTATCAAAGGAAAAGAAAGACGCAAAATAGAAAAGATTAATAGTTCAAAGGCCACAGTTCCAAAGGCTACTTTCACAAAAAGACAACATTCCTCCGTTCAGAAAGTACAGGTAAAAGATAAAGAGGACACAATTCCAAAGGCTACTTTCAAAAAAAGGCAACGTTCCTTCACTCAAAATCTTGAGGTACAAGAGAAAGAGGATGAGATAGAAAATATGGAGGAAGTGTGGGGGCTAAAGGTCACTGTGCCTTTACCCCGATTATGTACAATACTCAAACACATATATAAATGAATGAAAAAGAAGATTAGGGTGGTTTTGCACCCACCAAAACTTGTGTGGATCTCTATTTCTCTCTCTCCCTCTTCCGTTCTTGCTTCCGTTGAGAGCACTCTCAACTGGTATCAGAGCCCATGTGATCTAGCTGAGCGTGCGTGAATGCTTGAAGCTCAGCAACTCTATGGGAGGAAGGAGAAGCTCTATGGGAAGCTTTGTGGGTAACTTTACTTGCATCTGAGTGTGTAGAGACCTTGGAGGAACCTTTGGAAAAGTCACTTTGGTTTTGCGAAGTGGTTTTGAGAGCCTATTAAGTGTTTTTAAAGAAAAAGTCGTTTTTTGAGCTTTTCCCTGTTCCGTGTTCCGTTCGATGACAGAGACTCTGTATTGACTTCTAGAGGCAACTATTGCTTGCTTTTGGTGTCCACTTCACTTCAGGAGCTTGGAAACACCTTCATTCTTGAATCTAGGATCATTTCATTAGATTTCAGACTCACTGTGTCAGTTTCTGTGTTTTTCTGCCCGGGTCTTGGAACTCAAGTTTGGAGCAATCATTTGTAGATCTGTCAGTTTCGGTGGACTCAGGAGGTCCTAAAACTTCTATGTTGCTCATCATTCGCACTCTAGTGGAGTTTACAAATAGCTCTATATCCAAAAACGTTTTTCAGTCCATGTGTTGGACCCAGTGATTGAGACCACAATTTCCAAAACCATATGTCCCATTGCATTCCGGATGCCCAAAAACACCTACCTGTCAGTTCTTACGTGATTCGGTGGAGGATTTTTAGAGTTATAGATCTCTGTGTATTCTATTTCGTCTCTCTGTTATGCATTTTTCATTCTAAGGTTTTGAAACCTTAGATTTATGCCACATGGCAGTGGATAAGTGTTTACTCCCATTTCTCACTCATCGGTTAGGATTTTGGAGTTCTGGAAGAAGAGAGATATTTGCAGATTTTCTTGGTGAATCCGATTATGCAATGGTGCCCATGTTTTGAGGCATCTCAGGTTCTATTTTTAGTAGCGATTTCTTGAGCATACCTTATGTAGATCACTCTAGTTGCAGCAGTGTGCGCTCATTCGTGGTGTGCATTGGGTTGCAGTGGATGATTTATAGGCCATTTGGATGCATTATGATCCTTATTGGATGTGCTGATAGGCCCAAATTGCCTTGTGGGATGCTATTTTTATGGATGCTTTGCACATTGATGCTATTTTATGCTGAGGGACAGATTTGACACATTGCGGGTGATGCACTGATAGTGCTATGCTCTCTTGGATGAGATATTATTAATGCATATGCTAGTGGACGGTGTTTATGCTTGAGTCATTTGGCTCTTATTAGCATTTTGGATTGCCATTGCAGTTGGCATTTTCTTTTGGGCTAGATTTGCTCATATGGATGCATAGTATATGCACATGAGTTAGCTGCTTTGAGACATGAGTTTGGTGATATTTCACTCTATTGTGGCATACACATTTGGGTGCACCTGGTATTTGGTGTGATTCTCTCTTGTAGGCACTAGCATTTGGGATTTTTGCTTCATTTGCATCATGGCATCCTCTTCCATGCCTGAAAAGGAGTTTTTTAGCATCAAAAAGTTTGATGGGACAAACTTTTCTTTGTGGAAAGAACAAATAAGGGATGTGCTTATTCAAAAGAAGTAGATTAAACCCTTGGCAAGGATTGAAGCTAAGCCTGCAAATATGTCTAAGGATGATTGGAATGAGTTGGATGCATTAGCAAAATCTACTATTAGACTTCATCTTGTAGAGTCAGTTTATTTCACAGTAGTAAATGAGCAGACTACTAAAGATTTGTGGAAGAAACTGTGTGCCACTTATGAAAAGGAAACTGCCTCTAATAAAGTTTACCTCATGAAGAGGTTGTTTGAGCTGCAGATGAAGGAAGGGTCTCCATTGCTTCTTACTTGAATGAATTCAATATTATTTTTAGCTAGCTTCAGGCTCAGAAGATGAATTTTGATGCGGAGACTAAGGCAATATTTCTCTTATGTTCATTGCCATCCTCATGGGATACCTTCCATATAGCTGTCAGTAACTCTGCACCTAGTGGAGTACTGAAATTTGATGATGTTGTGGGTAGCTTGTTGGTCGAGGAGATTAGACAAAAGTCTATGGACGGCAACAAGCAGGATGCAGCCTTAAATGTGCAAAGGGGCAGATCACAGTTCAAGGGGAAGTCCCAAGAAAGAGGGAAGTCTTGTAGCAAATCCAGGGCACAGAACATTGAGTGTTACCACTGTGGCAAGAAGGGCCATATGAAAAAGGATTGCTACAAGCTGAAAAGAGAGCAAAAGGATAAGAAAAAGAATGCAAATTGGGGTGCAAATCAAAAGGAAGAGAGTCCAAGGGAGGACAAAGGAAAAGTGAAGATCGAGGAGATCAATGCAGTCACACATGATAGTGACAATGACGTTCTCTTCATGTCTAGTTTATCTGCAGAGTTGCTTACCACTTCAGACGATGCATATTCCCAGGATTGGATTTTGGATTCTAGTGCTTCATTCCATGTTACTCCCCATAGGGAATGGTTCTCCACTTATGACAGTGGAAAGATAGGTTGTGTGCATCTTGGAAATGACTATGCATGTGACATAGTGGGAGTAGGTGACATAAAGTTTTCTTTTGCAAATGGGTCTTCATTTATTTCGAAACATGTGAGGCATGTGCCTAAGTTGACCAAGAGTCTTATTTCAGTGGGTCAGCTAGATGATGCTGGTTTTCACACCACTTTTTGCTTTCAGAGTTGGAAAATTCAGAAGGGCTCTATGCTTTTGACCAGGGGTGCCAAGTGTGGGACTTTGTATCCCTTACATGTATCAGGGGTATTTGATCATGTTGTTGCAATAACCAAGCAGCCAAGCACTTCTTTGTAGCATTGCAGGTTGGGGCACATAAGCTAGAATGGAATGAAACTCTTATGCCATTTGTGTTATGTACCACATTTGAGTTTCTCTGATTTTGAATTTTGTGAGCACTATCTCTATGGGAAGCAGACTAAATCAGCCCATAAAAGAAGGGGAAAGAAAGAGTTTGAAAAGCTTGATTTGGTGCATTTAGACATATGTGGTCCCATGCCTACAGGGTCATTAGGCGGGGCTGAATACTATGTGACGTTCATTGATGATGCAACTAGGAAAGTGTGGGCTTATCCTATAGCTCAAAAGAGTGATGTGTTCTAAGTATTTCAGAAATGGCTAGCCTTGGTTGAGAATCAGTCAGGTAGAATGCTTAAATGCCTACGGACTGACAATGGTGGAGAGTATCTCTCTCATGACTTTCAACATTTCTATGATACACGTGGGATTAAGAGGGAGCTCACATCCCCTCGTACTCTAGAGCAAAATCCAGTTGCAGAAAAGATGAACCGTACCATTTAAGAAAGGTTGCAATGCATGCTTTCCAATGCAAGTCTTTCTGGTGGTTTTTGGGCTGAGGCAATGAAGACTGCAGTGCATGTGATCAATAGATCACCTAGTAAGAGTTTGGATGGTGGTATTCCTAAAGAGGCATGGAGTGGTAAGAAGCCCCCTTACTCTCATTTGCGTATATTTGGGTGTGAGGCATATGCACATGTGCCAAAAGAGCTTCAAAAGAAGCTAGATCCTAAGTCTAGGAAATGCATCTTTCTGGGTTATGGTGAAAGTGGAGAGATGGGCTATCGTCTCTGGGATCCAGAAGCAAAGAAGATCATATGTAGCCATGATGTAGTCTTCAATGAGAAGAAGATGCATAAGGCACCCATGAGGGATGTGGAAATGAGGAGAATCACTTTCTAGGATGTGAATCCACCTGCATATGTTGATAGACAGCAAGCTGTCCATGCACCAAATGTGCAAGAAATGGTATCACCAAGTACTCCCATAGGTATACAATCAAGGGTAGATGATGGATCATCTATTGGTGGAAATGATGAGCCAAATGTGGCTGATATGCAGGTGGGACAGCAAGCTGAAATGCCCTTGAGAAGATCATCTAGAGTGTCTAGACTGCCTGATACGTTTGTTCCAAGGGTAGACTATGTGATGCTTACTGATTGTGGGGAGCCTTCTTACTACAGAGAGGCTATGATGCGCAAGGATCAATGCAAGTGGGAGTATGCTATGCAATCAGAGATGAGCTCACTTATGAAGAATAAGACTTGGGACTTGATTTCTTTGCCAGATGATGTGCCTAGGTACAAGGCCCGTTTGGTCACTAAAGGGTTCAAGCAAGAGAAGGGTGTGGACTTTGATGAGATATTCTCTCCGGTTGTGAAGATGACCACACTTAGATTCATGCTTGGACTAGTGGCATCAGAGGATATGGAGCTTATGCAGATGGATGTCAAGACAGCTTTCTTGTATGGGGATTTGCATGAGGAAATTTACATGGTGCACTCAGAAGGCTTTAAAGAAAAGGGCAAAGAGCATTTAGTTTGCAAGCTGAAGAAGAGTCTGTATGGTCTTAAGCAAGCGTCTAGAGAATGGTATCAGAAGTTTGATGCTTTCATTCGGTCCCAGGGCTTTAGAAGGAGTGAAATTGATAACTGCCTCTACACTAAAAGGGCTAAGGATAATAGCCTGATAATCTTGGTAATATATGTGGATGATATGCTATTGACTAGCAAGAATACTTATGAGCTAGATGCATTAAAGGCCAAGTTGCATGAAGCCTTTGATATGAAGGATTTGGGACTTGCAGGTCATATTCTTGGTATGCGCATCGTGCGTGATCAGAAACTCCTTTGGCTTTCACAAAAAGAGTATGTTACAAAAGTATTACAGCATTTCAATATGGAGGGGGGGAAGGCAGTGAGTACTCCATTGCCTCCATATGTGAAATTGAGTCATATAGATAGTCCCAAATCAGATGAGGAAAGGGCCATGATGGCCAAGGTTCCTTATGCATCAGCAGTTGGGAGTCTTATGTATGCTATGATAGCTACTAGACCAGACATTGCATTTGCAGTGGGAGTTGTTAGTCGGTATATGGCTAATCCAAGAAAGAGGCATTGGAAGGCAGTTAAGTGCATCATGAGGTACATGAAGGGTACCAAGGAGATGTGGATCTGCTTTGGTAGAGGAGACATGCGTGTACTTGGGTACATAGATTCAGACTATACAGGGCATGTGGATAGTAGGAGATCCACTTCTGGTTATGTGTTCACCTTTGCAGGTGGTGCAGTGTCGTGGATGTCTTGCACACAAAAGTGTGTTGCTTTGTCTACCACAGAGGCTGAGTATGTTGTAGCCACAGAGGGTTGCAAGGAGGCTATATGGCTTGATCGGCTCGTGGGAGATTTGGGGATTCATACAGGTGTACCGACATTGCATAGTGATTCCATGAGTGCTATTTAGCTAGCACGGAATCCGATCTTTCATGCAAAGACGAAACACATTGAGGTCAGGTACCATTTCATCAGGGAGGTACTTGAGGACAAGCGCATAGAGCTTGTCAAGGTTCATACGGATGATAACCCTACAGATATGCTAACGAAGAGTCTACCTAGTCAGCAGTTTGAGTATTGTCATGTATTGATGGGCATTGGATAGTATGCTCACTGGTTGTTCTCCCTTAAAGGCACATTGTCCTTTAAGTGGGAGGTTATGGGGGTTAAAGGTCATTGTGCCTTTACCCCGGTTATGTACAATACTCAAACACATATATAAATGAATGAAAAAGAAGATTAGGGTGGTTCTGCACCCACCAAAACTTGTGTGGCTCTCTGTTTCTCTCTCTCCCTCTTCCGTTCTTGCTTCCATTGAGAGCACTCTCAGGAAGAAGATCAAGAGGTTGATGAAGATCAAGATGAGCTCATGTCAATAAAGAATCTCAATCTGCGTCTCAATGAGATGACCACAGAAGATTATGTCAAATATATATGGGGACAAAAGCCCTATGCTGTGAATCCTCGAGATGTGGAGTCAGCAACTATTTTTACCAATAATAGGAATCTTGATATATCTTATGCGATGCAAATATTCAAGGCTTTGTTGGATGGCAAGAAACCTATGGTCTCTATTTTTTTCTTATGTCCAATCATGTTCTATCCAAATATAGGTAGTTGTGACAATGGAGTTATGTTTGAAGGACCTACCCATTTTGAGGAGTCTTTCAACAAATTCTTCACACAAAGCCTTTGATAAATTCTACATGAACAGGGTGAAGAGGCAAATTCTGAGAGAAATTTTTGAAAGAGACAAAGAGAAATTTCTTGCTGCATTGTAAATTTGAGCCAATTGATGGTCAGCATTAAGCATATGCAAAGCTTGTACCTTGCCCATTTAGTGGAGGAATAGGTCTGAATTTCTCTCTCGTTTTCTCTCCCTTGTATATGCTATCTATACTCTATCTTATGAGGAAGTACTAGTGTGTAGTCTACATCATTGAGTAAGTGAGATTGAGCTATTCCTATTTTGCATAGGTTGCTAGAGTGATTCTATCCCTCCTTTTCCAACATGGTATCAGAGCACGTTTCTTAGCTCTACATGCTCTCACATAGAAGGAAGGAGTTCTTCTTTAGGAAATGGGAAGTCACCATCACTTCCAAGGAAGATGGATAGGTGGTGGTCCAAGGTGTCAAGGAGGATGGCTTATACTAGGGCTACATGCTTCAATTGGACTCCAAAATGTGGCATGAAAGATTTGGTCATGTCAATTATGGTATCTTACAGAAATATAAAAGTCCAAGATGGTGGAGGGACTTCCACCATATCAAAAGCACAGAGAAAGTCTACCAGGCTTGCTTAGAGGGCAAGCAACACCAAGAGCAATTCCCATAGAAGGATACACCAAGGGCTAAGGGACTATTGGAGGTGGTTGGAGGTGGTCCACTCCAACATTTGCATACCAATGTCAACCAACTAATTTGCAAGGTCTAGGTATACTCTTCGATTTGTGGATGACTTGGATGTATTTCTTGGCCAAGAAGTGAGCCAAGAAGTCTTAAGCATTTGAAAAATTCAAAGAATGGAAGGCCAAGATAGTGAAGGAAATAGGGAAGGATGTCAAAGAATTCCACATTGATTGAGGGGGGGAGTTCATGTAGAAGAGTGTGGGGTAGAAGAGATGCATCATGGCACAAAGTGTGGGAGCACAAGTGAGGCAAAATCCATGTATTAGAATGAAGGAATGACCTCCATTTTATAGAAAGATAGGATGGTGTAGGCACCTCCCCTATATCAGTGGCAATCAGCCCCTACATTAGTGGGACTGGCCTAAATCAAAGGAACCGCCCATGTGGGGGCCTTTGGCTTACATCATCACTTAGGTCATACACTAGACACATCATAGCTCTAGATGTGCTTCTACAACACACACACACACACACACACACAAGTGACTCCCCTAGATCCACACATGCACCATAGAGCAAGACCTTGACCATACTTATCCCAACATACCCCCCCTCAAGGTTTTGCCTCTTGCAATGTCAAGGATTCGTCTAGTCACATAGTTTCTCATGCCGACTCATGGTGGTCACACATGGCTATCTCATGGTGGTCAAGGATAAATCTATTCCTAGGATCTCATGCTAGCAAAGGTGCCCAAGTGTCAAGGTTTACAAAACTGGGATAGACCAAACACATATCACATGGCCTACATCATATGGTGACTAGAGGTGATTTAAAAAAGACAAAACATATGACATTCTTTCTGGAGTACTACTCCAGGCAGAGAACCTCAAAATTTGACCAAGTGATGGTAAACAAAAATTCAAAGTCAAGTTGCTCAAAAGGCAAAGTCCTTGTCTTCTGCCACAAAGTTGGATGCTTCATTTGTTGATGGAGTTCTCTCTTCAACCAGATTTGTCATAGTCCTCTTTTTCTTATTGCAAAACTTCTCAGAGTGATTATTCTTGCCACAATAAGAGCAAGGGTTGATTCTATAACAATCCTTCTCAAGATGATTATTTTTCCCATAGGAGATAAATTCAGAGAATCCTAATTGTTTAGCATATTCATACCCAGTTGGCTTCTCCCAAAGTTTCTTGATTGGGGTCTTCTTCACTTTGAACTTTGTCCTTCTTGTAGTCTTCTTCAAGTGTTTAGCATTGGAAGAACCTTCAAAGCTTGGCATTTTGACAAGAGATCACTACCAACTGAATTTCAAAGTGAAAATGCATTCTTTGATCCGTACTTTAGCATTACTTCAATCCTCAAACATCACTCTAGCGTTTACTCTAGCATCAAATGTCCAAAATTGTCAAAAATGCTTTGCAGTAGACTAGCTCAACTTGGAGGGCATAATTCACACAATTGGAGAAGAGTTTGAGAGGGGGTTCTATGCAAAACTAAAGCTTGAATACCAAGGTAAGTTCACCACAGAGCATAGACAAAATAGTGCACCTTCTTGTCTGGGAGAGCTGTGCCTTCTTTGATTGTCTTTTCTTTGATTTTGCCTTGCTCCAACAAGAATTGGACTTCAAAATTCACCAGCAGCAGGCTCTAGACATGGAACAAATTGTGCTAGAAGGACACTAGCAATGGTTGAGCAGAAAGATGAAATTCTGCGATTTGACATCAGAGCTTGCTTGGATCACCACGGGTGATTTCCTTCATATCTGGGGAAATGCTTTGAGCCAGAGGAGTGCCCCATAGTGTAGAGTCTTCAGCTAGGAGGGCTTGGCAAAAGACGCAAGGGATGAGGAGAACAAAGTTAAGCCATTTCTGAGGAGGAAGGAGGAAGAAAGCTTAAAAAGAGATGGTGGAGAAGATGATGAGGTGGCACTACCAAAATGGGTTCTCCAAAGCCGACTAGCTCTGATACCAAATGTAGAAGAGTGTGGGGTAGTGCATCATGGCACAAAGAGTGAGAGAACAAGTGAGGCCTTTTTGCTAGGTATTATGAAGAATCTAAGGGGTAACGCATCTTCAATCTAGAAAAGAAATAGAGTTTGATTTGTAGGGATGTGGTCTTTCAACAAGCAATGTCCCAAGCAGAAGAAGTCATCAAAGTTCCTAAAGTTTTGACACTCAAGCTGACCTTTATGAAGGTGGCTGAAGATCCTGAGGAACCGAAGGAAGAGCCAGTTGCACTAGAGCCACCCTCGAAGTCAACTTTCAATGATAGGAAGTTATCGACCTGGTATATGAAGATCTTGCATGATTCTCAGGTCACGGACATTTTTAACTTGAGTTTTGGAGTTCGATGACCATGAGACAATGTGTCTGCACCCTCGACCAACTTCACCTTGGTGGCTCAGCTCCATGACTAGCAGACCTTTGAGGAGGCAAAAGATATACTAGAGTGGTAGGTTGCCATGAAGTTAGAGATGGATGCCATTTTTACAAATGACACCTGGGACTTGGTGACAAAACCCTACAAGTAGAAGGTAATAGGTACCAAGTGGATCTACAAAAGTTCAAGTTTGACAGGAGCTTGGAAAAATATAAAGTAAGATTGGTAGTAAAATAAAAGGCTATGCTCAATTAGAGGGACTTGACATCGATGAGACCTTTGCCTCCATAGCCCGAATGGTCACTCTTCAGATAGTGATCGCTTTGGCTGCCCATCATAGATGGTCCATATTCTAGATGGACAGGAAGTCAGTATTCTTGAACAGAACCCTGAGGAGGAGGTATAAGTTGATCAACCACCCGGTTTTCAACTGCCAAGGTCTGCTTCAAATATATTTAGACTAAAGAAGGCATTTTGCAGGCTAAAATAGGCCACAAAAGTGTGGTACCAGGGCATCGATGTATCCTTATGTGGTTCGGTATGCCCATAAGGCTACATTTAGTTTCTCTCCCCAATCAGAAAGCTTTGGTTCTACTACCTTGGTGAGGACAATGCATAATATTTTGTTGGTGGATTCGGCTTGTCCATTTCCTTAGGGTTAGTAAGGTGTGCTCTTTCTATGGATCATTATAAAACCAAACAAGAGTTCTTGGATGACCTCATTGACAAAATGTGTGCCTCTATCTAACACAATTTCAATGGGACATCCAAATCAGGTGATCACATTCTCATACAAGAACCTTTTTGTGCTTCTAGCATTTGCCTTTCTTACTGCTTTAAGCTTTAGCCCATTTGGTAAAGTAATCAACGGCCAAATGATGTAGCGTCTTGTGTTTCCTTTGCTGCTAGATGGATGGGACCCACAAAATCAATCCCCCATTTTTCAAATGGTTTTTGTGCAATGACTGTTGCTAGGGGATTGAAGTCATTGTGTTGTCGTTTAGTAGTCTATTGGCATACATCATAGCTTTTGACATATTCATAGGCATCTGCCCAAAGTGTTGGCCACTAGTATCCTAAGAGGACTTTTCTTGCTATTGCTTCCTCTTGGAAATGTCCACTCACAATGCCTTCAGGGGCTTCACTAAGGATTGGCATGATCTCATGTTGCATTACACATCTTCTTAAAACCTGGTCCTTGCCTGTCTTGTATAGTTGCCTTGCAATGAATTGATAGGGTGTAGCTTTTAGAATTAGTTTTCTGGCATCCACTGCTTTCATTCAAGAGGTGGTCTTCCTATGATTAAGTAGCCAATGATGTCTGCACACCAGTCAGGCACAACGTCTATTTGAAATAATGCGGCATCTGGTAGGTCATTTTCTATTCCTTTCGGCTCTTCTCCTATCCTTAATCGGGACATGTGATCGGCAATGAAACCCTGAGCTCCTTTTCTTACCATGATTTTGAAATTGAATTCTTATAGGAGTAGAAGCTATTAAGTGATCCGACCTATGGTACATGGCCTATTCACAAGATATAATAAGGCTTGATGATCTGTGTAGAAGATAAAGTCAGTAGCCAATAGATAGTGTTGAAATTTCTTCACGCTGTAGATCATTGCCAATGCTTCTCTTTCTGTTGTGGCATAATTCACCTCTGCATCATTTAGTTGTCTACTTGCAAAGTATACTGGGTAGTCTTTGTTGTGTTTGCCAGGTTGACATAACACACTCCCTACTGCATAATTGGAACCATCAGTATGTACATGAAATTATATGTCCTAATTTGGTGCCATTAGAAGATGGCCTGTGATCAATCTCCATTTGAGGGTTTTGAATGCTTGTTTGCATTCGTTTGTCTAGATGAAGTTGACTAGGAGCTTATATAGGGCTCTTGCAATCATGGCATACCTAAGTATGAACCTTCTATAGTATCCGGCATGGCCCATGAAGACTTGGACTCCCTTGGCATTTAGTGGGGGAGGGAAGTTCCATGATGATGTTTATTTTATCCATGTCAGTTGCAATCCCATGTCGAGAGACTATCTGTCCCAAGACTACTCCATGTGTGACCAAGAATTGGCATTTTAGAGGATTCAAAGAGATTCCATACTTCTTGCTTTTTTTTAGTACATCTTCAAGGCATTTCAAGTGATTCTTTTTTCCTGACTGTACGCACAAGTCATTGAGGAAGACTTGTAGGAACTTGTTGAGAAATTCCTTGAAGGCGGTGTACATGACCCTTTGAAAAGTAGATGGGGCATTGCATAAGCCAAATGGTATGACTCTGTATGCAAAAATGCCCCATTTTCTATGGAAAACGATGTTTTTTCCTGACCTTGAGGTGCAGTTTGTACTTGGTTGTACCTGCCGAACCCATCCAAGAAGCTATACACTTCAGACCCTGCTACCCTTTCTAAAACTATTTCTGCCAATGGTAGGGATATGATCTCTTATTGTTGCTGCATTGACGTTCTTGAGATTCACACATATTCTTAGCTTCTTGTTTTACTTAGGAACAATCACAATGGGTGACACCCAATCAGTATGCTCGATCTCATAAATGAAACCAACATCCATTAATTCTTCTAGTTCTTCATAGACATGGGTGCCATACTTGGGATTTGTCCTGTAGCTTCCGCATACCTTCAGTTTGGATCCTTCCCTTATTGGTATGGTATGTATTGCAACTTCATGGGAAATCCCTTTTATTTCTTTGGAGGACCAAGCCATGCAATCCCTATGTTCCATTAGCAATGCTTTTAATTCATTTTCTTCTTCTAGAGTGATCTGTTCACTGATGTATACAGGCTTTCTCCAAAGCAAGATTCAGTTTCCTTGTCTTGGTTGGTCCTTCATAAACTGGGGTATCCTCAATGTTCTCTATTTTTGTGAGCTCTGATTCCCTAGCTAGCCTAGGCATTGCTATTGTTGCTTCTCCCCTGGTGTAGTTTTTGAAGTAATTGAGAACTTCCCTTAAGCCTTCATGGCACTTTGAGGTGCTTGCTTGGCTACTAGCTCCACTGGATGTGGTGGAAGTTGTTTGGTCCAATTTAACTGTGTTCTCTTGCTCTTTGTTTTTGTTAGTATTCACCATTTCACTCTTCATTCTCACATTGGGTTTGAACTTTCGAAGTTTTTTGCTTTGTGAGACTAGTGATGGATTTTCAATAGGAGTCTCACTTCCAAGCAGCGGTTCTTTGGCCATATAGGCACCTTCAAGTTCTTTCAGATCCCATTCAAAATTTGGGGACTCAGATGCTTTTGTGGGCTTAGTCTAATACAATTCCACCACTCTGGTCTGCATCCTTTCGAATTCATTGAAGTGCTCTATCTTGGCCTTTTGGCATTGTGTACCCTCCTTTTTCCTAGACCGATTGCTATTGGCTAGTGCTCGAGGGTCTATCGTGGGGTATTCTATGGCCACTATATATCCAATACAAGTAAGGCCATAACACATTTCAGATCATACATCATCACAATCAATAGTTACAACAATGGTCACAATTATTTGCTACCATGGTGTTAGATGAGCAAGAAAGAGAAATGGAAAGACAGATGCTCCCATCACTCCAAACCAAGTTGCATGAAATGCTCTAGTGGAAAGTAGAAAGGATGCCCTACAAGCCACTATTTCTCTTCAAGAAAAACACCTACAACTATCTGATGCCTTGAATAGAAAGGAAGAGGTCGAGTTATCCCTCTCCCAAATGCAAGTCAATTGTGATGATCTCAACAAGGAAATGGTGCACTTAAATGAAAGATTACTACTTAAAGAGGATCGGCTCCATGCCACAATAGACACGTCTGCCTACAGAGATGAGATGAGGGATACAGGGGAAGTCTGCCTACAGAGATGAGACGAGGGATACAAGGGGAGTTTGAGGTTCACGAGTCGTAGTCCTTTACAGATCCACACTTTTGGGGACCATCTCAGTAGAGTAGAGAGATGCACATTCCAGGTTTCTTTGGATCCGGATTCGGCACATGGACAGCCGGGATCTGTTTGTTGCAGTTTGCTACTTCCCCCCTGAGACCTCCCACTTTGCTAGAGATATTCGAGGTGAGGATGAGACATCTCCATTTGCTGCTCTTTATCAGTTCATTGTTGACTTCTCTAGCCACGGAGAAGTCCTCCTAGGTGGGGACTTCAATGCGAGGACAGGCGCTCGTCAAGCCACTCCTCGACTTCAGGGATGATTTCACTCTATTGTCAGACATTGACCTTGAGGAGGCAGGTATGCTATGGGTTTCGGCTAACAGACGAGGTCCATTCACATCTTATGGGCAGGTCCTATTAAACCTCGGCAGGATGCATGATCTCATTATTTATAATGGTCTTGACAGATGGCCCACCTCAGGTGGTTTCACATGCTTTCCACATGAGGGAGGCTCCAGCATTGTTGATTACATCATGGGATCCCCTGCCTTCACATCTCGCATGATTGACTTTACCATAGCACCTCTCCCTCCAAGGCTAATCATACCTATCTTTTCTTTAGCATTTCCACCCCGTCGCACATCACTTCCCACCCCGCTAAGTTCTTACTCTACCTACCATGATATACGCTAGCTGTAGAGTAGCCTCAAAGAAGGTAAACATCAAATTCAAGCACTAGAGAAGGAATGCAAGGCATCAAGGGAGACACTTGTGAACACCAAAGTAGAACTGGATGCTCAAGAGCAAGAGATACCCCAACTCCATGTGCTTAATGATCAATTGCCAGGGAATCCAAAAGCAGCTCAACAATTCAATAGTCTAAAGGTTGTATACACCTCAACACTGGGTAAGTATAAAGAAAAGTGCATAGAGTGACAAAATCAAAAGGCAATAATTTCCAAGTTGGAACTTCAACTACTAGGTTAAGTCGATGACGAGATTCATAGTAGGGGTCAGCACAAGATCTTTTGCTACAGGGCATTACTACATTATACCAAGTGTGTTGCAGTCCTCTAGCAAGAGGATCACCTTGAAGAAAGAATACACATACCGTGGAAACAGTTGCAAATCAAGATGTTACATGCAGTATTTGGTCTTGATTAGACCAGGCCAATAAGCACAAAGACTCTCCAAGATCTATGCCAGCAGATGGATGAAGATGAGAAGAATGTGTTCTATCTCTCAGTGCATGCAAAACTCATACGGTTAAAGGCTGAAGCAATACTACTATATGAATGCTTGATGGGAATCCCCCCTCTTCAAGTAGTAGCCAATCTCCACTCTTTACTGCAACAATCACCAGCAACTTCCATGGGTTATAACTCCCCAAAAAGTCCTACATTAAAGCTGACAATGCCTACCAGAAGTGACAAAGATCTACTAAAGGAATATGTGGTCTACTTTCAATCTAATCTCCCCTATCTTGCCACTCTCTATTCAGATCTTCTCACATCCCTCCCTAACTCTAGTACTATCCTCCATACCTTTTTAGAAATCCATGCTAACTCATATTCCTTGCCATGCCTCTTTGCCCATGCCTCTCAACACTATCGCTTGATCCAAGAATCTAACTCCCATCATCCAGTTACACCTAACTTTTTTCCAACACTTGACAATCCATCCCTTGAGGACTATCAAGTTACTAAACCCATTTCCCTACTCTCCCTCCACTTTTCACCAACATTCCTACTTCTACCTTCTCAAATTCACTACTTGCTTCAACCTTAAGCTTTTCCCTTATAATCTCTTTCTCTCCCCCAAGCCCACATATTCCTCAGATCTCCCACAAACTTTTTCCCTATAATCTCTTCCGCTCTCCCAAGCCCACATATTCCTCAAATCTCCCTTGAGTTTTCAATGGAAAATACCATTAATGATTCCATCAATGAGCTTCAAGAATTGGATAATCCAAATCGCACACCCACACGGGAGTTGCAATAGGATACAGATAGGATTCCCATGCTTGATAATCCCATTGGTGATTTTTTGAGGCAATACCCAGACATGCAGTCAAGAGGAGGGTGGGACCTCTTCGGAATTTCAATGAGTATCCCCGCCAAGTGCAAATCACTCCAAACATCAACAACAAATTGGAGCCACAGCTTGCTTGGCATAGACCAAATATGCTCAACGAAAAGTACCTCCTTTAGTACTTACAAGCTCCATCTTCCTTTCGAACACATCCCACATTTGATGCGGTACCCCGTCGCTACCAGTGGGATGCCAATCATCATGCCAAGAAAAACTCATCAAAGCTGTGGACAAATATGCAACAAGTATGCAAGGCAGTTATGACAAAACACTCAAGGAAAGTGCAAAATATAGTGAAGCCTTAGTAGTAATCGTGGAGGTGTCCCTCACCATTGATGACCATTTACCCAACTTCAGTTTCAATCCAAATCAACAGATAGATGCTCAAACAACAAGTCGCCTCTTTTAAAGGGCCATATCTCTTCAAGGGCATTATGAGTGTTTGTTCGAAGAAATGGTTGACAATGGCTTCTTAAAAACTGAGCAAGCAATCTACGATGTTTATGGATTACAAGGAAAAGATCGACAACAAGCTGCTCCATCTATCACCTACGCCATCTTTACCATACTCATTGGGTAAAGACAACTGCAGCACAACATCGTCTGCAGACTCAACCATAACCCAAGTTCGGGTAATCAAATCGGTCTAGGAAAGGTGTTAACCCTATGGCAACAAGGACAGAAGTGGCAGTCTAAGACAACAACAATGAGAGCATTATGTGTGTAGAGTAGCAGCAAAGCTCCGCTTGTAATATCTTGAGCGTGAAAGATGGTATGATGAATCTTAAAGGATGAGGATAGCCAAAATTCTCTCTAGAAAAGATCCAATCATACTTGCAAAATCGAGAAATACTAAATCTAGAGAGATAAAGACTAAAAGCCCACACTCTTTGAGGTCCCCCATATTGTGTAGAGACCCAAAAGGTCCCCCCACTTTGTGTAGAGACCCAAAAGGTACCCCCCAAAAGTGGAGGGACTCTTGTCCAAAAGGTCTCCTACAAAAGACGTCCCACCACGGTGGTACCTATGGATTGTGTAGAGACCAACATGTATAAATATCTCTCAATGGAATGAAGCTCCCACTCTTTGGGGTTCACTATTGTGTTCATGTGAATAATCTCCATTGCATCCATGCTCTCTTACACTATCGTGTTCTAGCATGTCCTTACCCTTACACTCCCTACCCTTGTACTCCCTCCTCCTCCCTTAGCTTTGCTGCTACTCTACACACACAATGCTCTCATCATTGTTGTTCTAGACTGCACTTCTGGCCCTTGTTGCCACAGGGTTAACATTTCCCCTCTCCCCCACACATGCACACATTTGTACAACTCCCACACCCAGCGTCTATTGATGGACACTCCTACACACTTTTCTCCTCATTGACATTGCACACATCTGTTATCCTCTCTACTAACAATAAGTACTTAATCTCACAACAAGACACACTCCAACAACCTTGTCACACCCACGAACAACTATAACTCCTCTATACACTTCCTAGCCTCCATTAAACTTTTGATGTGTTTCCATGCATGAACTCTCTCTCGAATGAGCTATGTCAATGATGTCGATATTACTGCTTGGAGATGCCACTAAAGCTTTAGCACAAAAAACTTCCCTAATTTTTTTTGTACAATTTCTCCTTAAGATTTGGCCACCCACTTTTGTGACCACTTGGCACGCCTTTTTGTTAGCTCCAGACCTATCGGAGTCAACTCAGAGTATTGGCTGCTTTTTGCTTCATCCAATTTCTGTTTATCCTTAGCCTTGGCCTTTGCTTTGTTGTTCACATCTCACTTCGATTGGTTATTGAACAGCTCCATTTTGGGATTTTAACATAGATATGTATGCATGCACACATGCACACACAATAATCCAAGATGTCAAACATATAGCATATGATAGTGTGCAGGTTACACTGATCTAGAAAAAGAATCTAATCTAATTTTTGAAAAAGTGAAAAAGAAATCCCTTAGACCTTGATCATCATGTGATGCTCACAATCACATTTCATGATCTTTGCATTCACTCCATGTTGCTCCTCTTTGTGCGTTATGTACTTTGTTAATTAATAAATGTGAAATTTGTAGCATCTTAGGGACCCATTAGCTCTCCTTAATCATATGCCTCCTATTTTAGGTCAATCATCCCCATCTTGAGTGGTCTAGAAGGATAGCCCCAAACACAATGTCCACCCTCATATAAAAAAGATTTGAATGCAAAATCTTCCGTACTTGTAGATAAATGCACTTACCACTCTTGTTTGTTGAACACAGAGAGACGAAAGGCTATTATACAAGTAGTCAACACCTCGCTCTTCGTTTATTTGCATGGAAGGCTCCATATGGAATAGTGCAAATAGCAAAAGTGAGGTGGCCACATTTGACCCCTATCAAACATGGCAACTGTAATGTTGCTACAATAATATGTCGCACAAAACTCCATTTATCTTACTCTAAACCAAACTTAGACTGCGTGTAGTCATTAGGAAGTGACCACATGTCACCCACGTTTATACCATTGGTAATGATGGTGGATATCAGTCATGAACTGTATAGACATGCTAGGTCAGAGGATGGCAGCCTAATAATGTTGATGTGCAAGTATATTATGTAATGTCATTGCTTTGGTCCTAGTAGACTCGGCCTTTTGTCACATTGCCCTCCTTAATGGTGGGAACATGTATAAGGGAACATATTGAAGGAGCGCAACCATTTTGCTATCAGGATTGTTTGATCCTAGGACATTCCCGTATGTGGAGGGAATCTTGGTGCGATTGATGATGTGTCAACATGGTAGCTAAAATTCTATTCTATGAAGGTGCCTTGATTTGATGATTTGGCATGGGAAAATGAGAGAGCTACATGAGTGAAAGGTCTTATGTGAGAATGAAGTTGTGAGCTCGTTCTTTTAATTGAAAGACTGCCATAGCTTTTATGCATGTTGTGAGCGTGATACTGACTATATCCCTCTCTCCCTGATGAGATTACTGTTTGATCGTTTTACCTTTGAAACTGATAAAAAAGTTAGTGTTTGGCGTTGTTACTAGACAACCAGATTTTCATGATGGGTGACAAGTAGGGTTCGTGAAAAGAGAGCCTTGGCATTCAATCGGAGAAAGTTTCAAATTAGTTGGTTGGATTGTCTATTGTCTCTCGAGAGAGGGGTTTAACCTAGAAACTGGTTATTAGCCTTCGTCCCGAAACCCGTGGGGTAGATGGTTAGAATTTTCGACTTTTTCAGCTGTATTGCCAGTCAATTCCCTATTAGAATTTCAAATCTGTCAACTTGATTGCCATACAATTAAAAATCAGTGGGCTGACCTTCCCCTCCCTCCGCCCCCCTACCCCACCCACACCCCAGACCAATTCTGTATATGGGATTTTTTACAACAGGGCCCTCCAGTCGGATGTTATGAGAATCAGGGGCACATGTCAGCGGGAAGCGAATAGGAACCTATTAGAGTTACAGGCACATGTTCGGACCCCGACGCGAACGACGGTGCATATTTGATTGGGGGGAGTCGAGGAACTTTGGTAAGGTGTGTGGGAAGGCTAGGTTAAGTTAAAGCAAGGGTTTGGAAACTGTCTCCATAAGAGAGCTCCAGCTTTTGGATTGGTGGACGAAAATCTTGCAGTTTTTTTCTTCATCCTCTTCTTCCATTTGAAGAAATCTTTGCAGTTTTTTGTGCCATTGAAGAAATCTTTGCACTGTTTGCCTCATCCTCTGCTGCCATTAAGCGGCGAGGAAGATTGGAGCAGTGTTTTTCACGCGACTGCGCAGTGTTTTTTCACCGGCTCGATCGATCTTGAGAGAATTGAATCTGAAGAGAAAGGGACGAAGGAATCAGGGAAAATCCCTCCCAGTTTTTGCCTCGAATAAGGTCGCAGGTACGGGTCTAGGGTTTCCACTTCCAGGCCTTTTGCTGCTTTTGAAACACCTTTTCCTTCCCTGCACCACGGCCGAAAGTAGGGAGCCCTGCTGGAATCCCCCCCGCGCCGGCTAGACTGTCGACAGGTGGGTCTTTTGTTGTGCTTAAAATCGGATTCTTGAGGCAATGACGATTTAGAGTTATGGCGGAAGACTTCCATGGATCTTTTCAGTTTGCGTTTTGCGCCTCTTTGCAAGGTAGGTCGTCGGCTTCAGCATCTTGGAAACTTGCATTTGTGTTGACTTGTTTTGCTTTGATGGTTTTCTTTTTCGGGGGAAGGCTGTGCTGAATTTTGTGTCTTTTGCAGCTCCGTGCGAAAGGGGCATTGGTTAAAAACTTTGGAGTGACTTTGGAGGCTTTTGAACGCTATTGAGTTTCTTGCAATTGTTAAAGGATGGCGCGATCTCGTTCTCGTTCTCCGTCTCGGAAAAGCAGGCGGCGTCGTTCTCCAGAGACTAATCATAAGCACAAGAGCCGTAGACGTGACAAAAGCCGATCTCCTCAGTCGCATGCTAATAGCAGGTCTGTGATAACGATTGAACTCTGTCTCTTGCTGCCGGGTTTCCAAAGACATGCGGAGCTGTTATCATGTTTGAGTCGGCAGCAGCAGGGTCGAAGAAGTTGTGTAGAGTAAGAGTCATAGGTCATAGAAGAGCGAATTGAGAACTCGTAGGAGTTCAAGCTGACTTGAGGGAGGGGCAGGGGGTTATGGAAAAGATGCCGCCGTTCGGAAAAGGCAGGAGGTTTTAAGAATTTCTCTTCAGGAAGCTTTCTGCGCATCTTCGAAACTTGAGGGCTGCTCTTCTTTACCTTGACGGTACCATAGATATTCCCAACTTGTCCAGTCCCAATTCATTTATTCTAAAGATAGCTTTTATTTAGCAATATATAATTTGAAACAAATCAAACACACTTAATGCATTTTACGAGGGAGGAGCAGAGTATGAAATCTGTCTACAACATGGAAAGGAAGAGGACGACTAAAATTGTGTAAAGAGTGCACTACACCATGGAAAGAACTTTTCTTAAATACTTAGCAACAACCTGGGTGCTGTAACAGAACTGAAAGAGGCTCACAGGAACGAGTTGCAGTGCGCATGGTGAAGAATTTTAAGCATTTGCAAGGCAAAGCAAATTTCCGTTCCTACGTTTGGTTAAATTTATCTGTATGAGAAGCTGTTTTGGATAAGAGTGATGGGGGAAGCAAGGGTTTGAAAATCAAAGGGATGTGAGTAAGTGCACCATGTGTTATATTTGATGGCAGTTGGATTGATGTGTGTTGACATTTATTTGTCTTAGCCGTGCTAAGTTCAAGTTTCGTTCCCAATTAAAACAGGCACAGAAGTCGGTCCCCAACTTCAAAGAGGAGTCACAGGAGTCGATCTTCTACCCCGAAACGATACAGTCACAGGAGTCGATCCTCCACTCCGAAAAGATATAGCCACAGGAGTCCGTCATCCACTCCAAAAAGATACAGCCACAGAAGTCGCTCGGCGACTCCGAAGCAAAATCACAGGGTGCGGTCACCGACTCCCAAAAGACATCGCAGGACTCCATCTCCTGTACTCAAGAAGTCTCGAAAGCGAACAAACCATAGTGTATCAAGGTCTCCTCCCTGCAAATCACAAAGCCCTAGTCTTCTGTCACATGAACGAACGAAGGCACTAGAAAGAGCTCGGGAAGAGGAGTTGTCAGAGAAGAAAAGGTGCATCTCTATACTTTCCCTATTTTGTATTGATGTGCACCCTCACAGCACCATCCAATTCACTGAATCCCTGGAAGCTAATTATAAAGCTAGCTATGAGTTTTTGCAGTTATTTTCGTTACCCTTGAGGCTTGACAGACCCCTCCATCGTCATGCCAATGGTATGCTGCTGGATGCATGCTGCATCGGCATTCCACGATAACCTTAGCTCACTTGTGAACCCTCGCATTTAATGATGTAAGTCTAGATTCAATGCATGCCATGCATGGAGCATTTGTTGAACTTTGTGTGTGTGTTCTGGGAATGTAAAGGCTGCTGTGCAGTTTGTTGAAGCTTGGTGAGTATTCTGAGTATTCCTGAGCTTTCTGCGGTCCAAATCTCTAAGATAGGATTAAGTTGTAATTGATGTAGATGTCAACGTTTTCGTGCGATGCTCGTTAGTCTCAAATCTTTGGTCACTCGTATATTTTCTATTCCTTTGCCCCTTTCTTCTCTCATTTAACCCTAATTTTTTGGTTCTTAAGTTCAGTACCCCTTCTTCATCCTTTTATACTCCTCTGGCTATTTTTCATGAACTCAATGTCGTGCTTTTGTTATCACATAGTTCTATATGCTTTAAATTTTAGAATACATGTAGGCCTCTGTATTTAAGTTACGACGAATGCATCATTCTTTGTTAGGGCGAGAAGTTTGGAGCGGGATCAAGCTTGAGGTTTGGAGTGGGATCAAGTTTCTTTGTGAGCATCATGCATGGTATCTGTCTCTCTAGATGTCTTGTCTTTCTTCCCTCCTGGAGTTTTTATTTAGTGAAGAGTACTCCATGAGCTAATGTGAAACTGCATCAGCAACGGAAAGGCCTACATGTTCCATCCATGAAATGGGTTGTGCAGTTATGCACACTTTGTCAGTTTTAGGACTAAAGGCATTAGATTTGTGATTGAATCACTATCATTTTCTTTGATAAAAAATGTATGGACGGAATTGTGTTAATTTCAAGTACTTATATGTGCTTAATAGTCAAGGCTCTCTCGAATTTGGACAAAGGTATATGATCATTTACGATCTTATGAATGAATTCCAAAGGCTAGGTGCATCTCCATAGCATAACAGGACATCAATTGTCCGAACGTGGGCAGGATCTAAGGTATATACTGTATTGCAAGTCCTGATATGTGCTTAATGAAACCATGGTGACATGGGACAAATATACAGATATTTTTGTGGTCTTACTTCTTCAGAAGAAGATCAGCATTTGCTAAGCAAGGCTCTCGCATGCATACTTTGCATATGTTGCAAGGACCAGTAAAAGTGATGAACAATAAACGTCCCACTAAATGTCGGAGACCTACTTTGGCACAATGTAGCTGCCTGTAAAGCAAAGTGCTAATGATTATGGAATGCGCAGTGGACTGTTTGAGCTATCTTGAAATAGATAGTGGAGCCTCATAAGAACATGGGAATATGTAAGGGGGAGGACAAGTTTTAAGGCTAGAATGGAGAGATCTAAGATACGCAAGGTTCTTCTTTCTTTATTCGAGCTCCTAATCTGATCTTCTGGATTGAGATATTTTTAGAGAAGTCTAGGTACTTTAGATGTTTCTGGCTATTTTCATGGTCTCCTCTGTGCAATCCTGAGTCCACAGCTGTGTTCAGCAAATTAGCCCTATCTGCTCTCATTTAATATTTTTAGTTGTTTAGTTCTCTTTTTTTGGTGAAACTAATTTTCCATTACGGAAGAGCACTGTACCACGGGGAAGTCCTTTTTTTGAAAGCAGAGGGATTTCCTAAACAAAGAAAAACAATCTAGGCGTCCCTCTAACAAAGAACACAACGATGTCAAGCCACTCACAGCAATCCCAACCATTAAAGACAAATACTGTTGAATGGATAGGGTCAACCCCCCCCCCCAACACCCGCCCCCCCCCTCTGATGGGTCAGAGGAACTGAGCTCTATAGCTATACAGACTTGCCAGGTCGGCTGAGTTGCAGGTTGGGTTGACCTGTTGCTAGGTCCGTTGATTGACTTGTCTGGTTGGCCAGTCTGAGGGTTACCAAGCCGTTTAAAAGGCCCAATTGTGGGGGCAATTCTTGGTCAAGGTGCAGCCCTTGGTTAGCATTGAGCTCTACAGTGAACATACCTACAGCATGTAGGAGAGTGCATGTGAGTGCAGGAGGGAGCAGCAGGCGGAGTTCACTGTAGATCGCACTATTGAAACCTGTTGCAGAGGGTTCAGCAAACAGAGCTCGTGTCGCTGCCAGGCCTCAGCATCTGTTTACTGCAGGTGGTGATACACCTTTGGAGCTTCTTGTGCACGGATTTCTATTCTATAGATGACATCTATTTTAGCTGTACTTCTGCATACTCTCAGATTTGAAAGCGTTTTGTATCTTTTCTTCTATCTGCATAAGCAAGATAAAGCAGGTGTTGTATACTAGGCATATCGTCTGCTTGGATGTCTTGCTTTCTCAATTGGTGATTACAAAGACATTATGTTGTATTTAGCTATGCTATGCTTCAGACAAATGTAGGTGTGTTTTCCAACAAAAATTCCTCTCAAGGTCTCCATGGGTCTTAATTAGGGACTTATTCTACCATATAGAGAGAGTGGCCATGACACTCAGAAGGCCTGATGGCTGAAAGCGAGATCACACCATTGCCAACAGAACAGAAGACAGTTGTTATGTGCACCAATGATCATGCATATAGAGCCTATGTTCATTCAGCAAACAGAATTGTATCTTGTAAGAATGAGGCAAACCAAATTCAACCAGTAAAGGACTGAACATCCTCAAATTGTAAAAGTATAGCCATCTCAGAAAACCCCTTGAGATAGCTTTATCAAGGAAGATTCCGGAAAGAAAACAGTGCACCTGCAGCTGCCAACAAAGTTTTATTGCTCTTGTTGTTCAGTAGTGGACATTGGGCACTTCCTGGGGCAAGCTGATTTTATGGGATGGCCTCCCAATGCCTTCTCTACCTTATCCCTTTTTTCAAAAAAGGTACTCTTTGTTGCTCATACCCCTCTTCTTGAACGAGTGTCATTCTTAGCTATTGTGCAGGATAAACTGGCTAGTTATTCTCAGATCATGGTTTCTTGAAACAACTTGCGCGAGGAGCTTGTGCTGACAATGAGTGCCAGACACTAATGACAAATGAGAAGCTTTACTAGTACTGCTTTATTGGTAATGGCTGCTTGATCGTGTTAACTTCACCCGATAAACTTTATTGGAATGTAGTGAGATGTGCAGTTTGACCACCTCTATTATAAGAAATTCATCGCATCTAGCTAATGTAGGTCATGAACAACTCCGGAATATATTGCCTGTCCGTGCCCATCTACCGAGCAGTTGCTATAATGGCATTTAGATAAAAGATGCTCACCCTACCTGAATATACAATCTCACTTGAATTTGCTTTTTGAACATGGAGCCTCTCGAGATCTCCACGGGTCTTAGTTAGGGACTTATTCTACAATATAGGGAGAGGGCCATGCCACTCAGAAGTTCTGAAGACTGAAAGCCAGATCGCACACTTGCCAACGGAAGACAGTGGTTATGTACACCAGATCATGTGGATAGAGCCTATGTGTTCACAGAATCGTATCTTGTAAGAATGAGGAAAACCAAACATGACCAGTAAAGGCCCAACTGCATCGATCATCCTCAATTGTAAAATTATGGGCAGCTCAGAAAAACCCTTGGGCTAGCTTTATCAAGGACGATTCTGGAAAAAAAACAGTGCAATTGCAGCTGCCACCAAAGTTTTATAAGCTTTTGTTGCTCATTAGTAAACAGTGGGCGCTTCCTGGGGCAAGCTGATTGTAAGTTCACTCTCCCTATTCACTCTCCTCTGTTCACTCTTCCTGTTCTCCCTCAAAACACAGTGAATCGAGATGAAACTAATTGGAGAATTCTCTAATTTCAAGCTCAAAATTCATGTCATCACAGGTGCAAAATCTTGTAGCCTTGTTGCTATCTTCGGTGTGGCATAAACCATAGATTTATTCATTAATTACTCCCCTCTGCCTCCCCCCCCCCAAAGCCTCTTTTTCCTCCTCCTGCTCAGCCACTCAGCACCTCCCTCCTTCCGCTCAGCCACTCCCTTCCTCCCTCTCTCCCCCGCCTATACTTGACACAGAGAGAGAGAGAGAGAGAGAGAGAGAGAGAGAGAGAGAGCAAGTGATGGAGGGATATATAGAAAGAGGGAGGCTTCGAAACAATGCAGCCAGAATCTTCTAGAGTGCCCTCGATCAATTGCTCCCTTTGCTTACCTTAATCACTCGATTAATCACACCCCTTGTGTGATCCCCCTCATCTTTTACTAATTAATGAATAAAAGTTATTGTGGGGGCTCATTGCCTCCTCTAACTTAGCTCTTAAAAAAAAAGGGTAGTATTGCTTCATTGGTAATGGCTTCTTGTTTGTGCTAACTCCACTAGAGGAACTTTATTGGAATGTAGTGAGATCTGCAGTTTGGCCACCTTCATCATAAGAAAATTTATTGGCTTTAAGTGAATGTAGGTCATTAAAAACTTTGTGCCCACCTACCCTGTTACAGAGCAGTTGCTATAATGGCATTTAGGTGAACGACGCTCACCCTACTTGAATATACACTCACTTGTATTTATTTTTCTAACGTGGACTCAGCTGCTTTCGCAACTGTTATGTTTTGGATTAATGGCAACAGCCATTTGAGGATGAACTAATGCACATCTTTATCTCGGGAGGGTTTCATTCTGGTGCTCTGTCTGCACCACGTTACGCATGTCAGTGCATCCTTTGCCTGGATACTTTCCAAGTCCAGTGCTCCCAGTTTTTGTGCTCATTGTAATGAGTCGCATGACATTTTGTTGCCTTGTGACTTATCTTAACAATGGCATCTACATGCTTTACATGTACCTTTGGACCTCAGAGTTTGCAGGGTGATTTTTAGCTCCCATATGGTTTACAAGCTGTTCTCAAGTTTTGTGAAGACTTGCAAATTCAAAGGTTAGTGCCCTTAATATGCATTTTTAAACATGGACAACTTTTTTTAAAACATGGGTTCTTCTGAAAAGGGATCCTGAAGGTATATATTATAGCTCATGGTTAACTGTGCAAGTTTATTCCATCCATCTAGTAGGCACATTCAGTTATAGTCTACAAGGCTTTCTTTAGGTGGCCCATAATCTGACATGGGAATGTGCAGATGATGGGTTGGAATCTGGAACCTTGTGGACATAATATATTAATAAAAACATATTGACCTAATAGTCTTTCTAAAAGTTTTGACACTTTTCGTGCCCACAATCTTTCTATACCACGACCCATGGTTGCCATAGGGAATGATGACCAATCATAGAAGCAAATTTGCCCTTTTTTTAAAGGTCCTAGGAAGAATTTGTATACTGTGATATTGAATTTTGGCAGCAGGTCTTCTACCCAGGTGAGAGCAGATGAGGTCACGTTTTTAGCATGTTTCTAAGAAAGGTACGTTTATGTTTTACTTGACTTGTATGCATGTTGAAGCTGCAACAGTTTATTTGATTTGTCTCTGCGTGATTTTAACCACAATGTGAATCTTCATATCAATGTGTAGGCGGCAACAAGAGGCTGAGCTTAAGCTGATTGAGGAGGAAGCATTAAAGCGTATAGAAGCAGCTATTGAGAAGATAGTGCAGGATGCACTGGAGTCAGAAGAGTTGAAATTGGAGATTGAAATGAAGTTACAAGAGGGTCGAAAGAAGATCTCTGAAGAAGTTGTAATGCAGCTGGAGAGGGAGAAACAAGAAGCTGTAGTGGAAGCTCAAAGGAAAGAAGTAAGTCAGTGCTCATACTTTAATTGGCTTCTTGAGATTGTGGTTGGGTTTTTGAGATTTAAGGAATCTTCTAGCAATAGCTAACTGTAGAAGTATTTACTAACCTGTTCTTTCTTTCTCAGGAAGCAGCTCGTTGCCAAAGGGAGGAGCTGGAGAAAATGCTGGAAGAAAACCAGCGGAAAGTTGAAGAATCGCAGCGAAGGGCTGCTGAAGAGCAGGCAAAGAAAGAAGAGCAGCGGTACCATGAGCTGGAAGTTCTTCAGCGGCAGAAAGAGGAGGAGTTACGAAGAAAGAAGCTTGAGGAAGACCAAGAGCGTGCACAGCAGATGAAAATATTGGGAAAGAAAAATGCCCGCCCTAAATTGTCATTTGCGCTGGGATCAAAGTGATGTGGGTCTTAAGAGCTCGTTGGGTACATGAAAAGAAAAGCTTGCATTCTTTTTTACTTCTTTTCTGTGCAGTTGGAGGGTCTTGTCTTGTATCGTATGTCCTTTTGAAAATAGGTATAAATTTGCATGTTTATTTTTATTTCGAATCAGGTATTAATTTATACTAGAGCGAATTGGGGAGTGATGTGGGACAGAAATATATGATGGCAAACAATAGACTTTCAAATAGACACATGGTTGAGCACATTGAAGGAAATAACTTTTGTGAAGCTTGCAAGATTGCCTATTATAAGATGCAAAAAGAAAACTTGACACCAAATGATTACATGGGAAAGTTTTCATAGGTCATCACTTACACTTCCTATTTAAATATGACTCTTAAGTATATTTTTTGATTTAAAAATAAGTTAAATCTGCTTCTGTAAATGATAAAGAAAATCACAACTCTTTATAAAGTGCATACAACGGAGTTATGGATTGGGTGTGGGAAAGAGACATACAATTGAATTTTTGTCAAAGTCTCGAGGGGACCACTAAGAAATATGTATGATAGCACGCGTGATCAACGAAAGGGGTTTTATATCTTTATGGAGTTACATAAAATACACATACGTAAGGGGTGTATTAATTCAAAAAGTGGGAATTTCCATACATAAGGGATACTTTAATCATCTCAAAATTTGTAGAAGGGGCGTATATAGGATATAGAATTCCGTAGGTAGGGGTTTTTTTAAATACCCCTTCGTAGGTAGGGGTTTTTTTTAATACCCCTTGATTGCACGTGCTATATGGGGTTTTTACATAGTGCCTCCCTCGGGCAAAGTAGGGTCACTTCTAAAAATGCTTAAAGGGCACCCTAGGATATGAAGATTGCCATTGCAAGACATAGAGATTATGCTTGCATTGTGATTTGTGAGGAATCAACCTGTTAATGCATCATGGATGATTGTACAACATATGAAGCATTACGCAAGGCACCAAAGTTTATGGTAGGTCAAAATCAAGGACTAATAAGACATATATCTATTATTTGGTGGAGACCACTAAGGTTCATTTCATATAAAATACCAGAGAACATACGTCGAAAGACCCTTAGTGGTTCATTTCATATAAAATAACAAAGAACTTACATCGAAAGACCCTTAGTGGTGATTCCTTCTTAGGGAAGAAGAGAAAGCATAGCGACTTGAGTAGAATGGCTACCAAAATGGTCAAAGCTAAAGCTTCTCTCTTTGCATTACTATTTTCACTAATTTTAGATGAGGAGTAAGCTAGTATAATGGTTAATGTGGATAAGAAAAAAGCACATGGACTTGATCAATTGGTTGACAAGACTTGGGCTGTGGGTGAAATAATGGGATCTTGATGCCACATCAATGAAGGATCTAAGAGCAAAAATGCTAAAGGTAATGGAGACAGTTTATGAAAGAAGAAGACCAAAGTGCACCGTACAGGGTATAACAGCTGGTTTTGCTTTTATCTTTTCCTACAATATCTTGCAGTTAAAGAATGATACAAAATTGGTACTCATCAATGGTGTTGATACTGAGCACTTCATGACAATAACCACTGATAATTCAAAGAATCCATATGTGGTTTTAATGGATTAATTACAACAGTTGGAGTGACGTGGATAGGTGACCTTGAACGATTTATTATAGAAGTTCCTTTAGTAGATAAAAAAGTTCAACTATGGTCCTTTTCATCACAAAAGACAAAGGGTCCCCTTGTATCCCAGTCTATCATATGCAGTTGGGTATCCATTTTTAAAAGTATGTCATGATCTAATTCTGCACCATGACTTGATCATCCTAGAAGGCATGGGTATTCAGGTCTTGCAACCTTTCTTGGCTTTTTTCTTAGCAAGGGGTGGTCCCACTTAATCCAAATTCCAATGAAGTGTCTGGAGCTCTCATTTGAGAAGGAGCAAAGTTGAAACTAAGTGCAGCCATGGTGGACTATCAAAAGTGAAAGAATCCATCCTTGATAGTTGATATGACATAAGTATTATTGAATGATGGATGGATGGTGGCACTATACCAAATGCGTTTTGCTACTAAAAAATTACTATGGCAAGGTGTTAATGTAAATATCATTGGTACTAAATATCAGTTGGACTACTTTGACATATATTACAATTGCACTACATTTTTTGAAGATGAAAGTGTTAAAGAACCCAATGAGGATAAAGAAGATAGTGATTCTAAGAATTTGGACTCTAGCTAGGTGATGAGGATGACATCTCTATGTTCAATGAGAAGCATTGAAAAGAAATGCACACAAAGATGAAATTGGATCCACTATCACAAAGAGTCACATGGATCGCACTTATCATATGAGAAGGCCAAAGGCAAGAAGTAATCCACCACATCAAAGGAAAATGGAAGGCTATAGAAGCGGAAGTAAGAGAGAAATTAAAACCGCCACCCAATGTCTCTTTTAAAGCATAGGAAAGTGAAGAAGGTGAAGCTAGCAAGGAAGACTTACCTATAGGAGGCACCAATGAGCTACAATATCAAAGCTTGAAGATTGATCTAAAGGACCTAGAAAGGAGGAGTTACTGAGAGGTAGTGATGAGCCTACAATGATGAGCGTATTATTCAAACCCTGGTAGTCAAGCACTTGAAACTAAAGAGCTTGGGACTTAGAAACATGGTAGTTGAGAGCTTGGCAGTCAAGAGCTTCGAGTTTCAATGTAAAACAAATATTTAAATTTAAAAGTAATCCACCTTTTGGCTTCCATTAATGTGTATTATTTGTGTTGATGTCTTTAGTATCATTAATGTGTACACACATTCTTACGAGGATTTATAATCTTTGTGTTTATGAGTTTGAATTTATACTTAAAGGGTATACATGAATGTCTCTTCCAAATTTGTAATTATATTAAATGTTCTCATTTTTATGTATAATTTGAATCTATAGAAATGGTATTTCTTCCTTGGTTGGTATGTCAACTAGGCCTAAAGGGACAACCATGGAGGTCATCTTTTATCTTTGAAACACCTAAATTCCATCTTATGAATTTTGAGCTTAAGATCACGTAAGTTTGAAGAGGTAATACAAGATGATTGCCAATGTTCCTAAATTCAATACATTTTCATGTACATATATAAAACAAAAACATTCTAAAATGCAAGAAACTATGTGATGTATACTAATGACTCCACAATCCATCCCTCCACTATGCTTCTTTGGCTCTAGCTCTTTGCCTTACAAATCTCTTCAAGGTTTTTATAAACCATTGAAGGAAAAGCATCCAACGACTATGAATGGTTCCTGCAATGGTGACCTCGTCAACTACGTGTACAAGCAAGTGCACCTAAGTCATCATAATGCTTGAGGGAAAGTGCTTCTCAAGCAAGCACACAGCTTCATTGGAGTCCACCTTAGCCCTCTTGATGCTCAATACACAGAGATCTCTTTTTGTGAGATCCACCTATTCCACATGCACTTGTAAGATTCAATATTTTATACCCATAATTTAAAATTGTATGAAATATAATGAAGGTGATATGATAGTAAGCATACCTGACAATGCCTCTCATCTTGTAGATAGAAGTTCTAACATCTTTTGATAAGCATCGTCTGACTGTAATTGGGAGGATAAACTACCCAAGTAACAAAGGAGTTATAACAATGTGTCACAATCATATAATCTAATTACATGAAAGCATCACAATCTTAATTCTACTCTTGTTTCAAGCTAACATGTAGAATACTTATAAGACCTTATGCCAATCATGGGACTTGAGGCCACTAAGCTTATTGTCCCTTGTAAACGCTCCCCTTAGGCAACACGTGTCCCATGGGTGTCTAAAAAGATGCAATATCCACCTTGATCCTTGCCTCCTCTACCTTGGAAAGGATCCATGGTGCCTTTGGGAGAACAATTCATGGAGGACGCTCTTGGGTTCCTGAACCACCCTCTTGAGTTGTAGAACCATGCTCTTGAGTTCTATGCACATGCTCTTGGGGCCATAAGTGAGGCATCCTACCCATCTCGTGCAAGTATTCTTGCACTTCCCTATGTCTTTGTTACCAACCAAGTGTGCCCAAATAGAAGCCCCCACATTCTTGAAGATATGCATGGGATCCAAGAGGTGATTGATTTGTAACTGGCCCCAATATGGAAGCTAGTGAAAGATAGATATAGCGAGTCCATACCAGGAGGAGGCTCCTCACTATTAGCTCTCCAATCCTGAATCCAATCACTTCCCTTCCTATGGGGACTAGTGGTGGATCAAGTTGACATTCACGTGCAGGATGACAACGGAAGATATTGAGTATGACCTTCATAAACCATCTTCCTCATATGTTTGGAGTGTCGCACATTCAAACCAGGGCCACAAATAGGACAAGCATGGTACCCTTGTGTTTTAAGTCCTACATATATGCATGAACACATAGGTCATTAGATATGCATAGATCGCACCACAATAGAATCATAAAGGTTTAAATAGGCATGCAAAGGAACATACCTATGCATACCCCAAATCCCAGTCATGCATGTTCCACATCGAAATTCCCCTAATGCACATGTCTGCGGCTCACCTCGAGGTTCAAGAAATATCAAAGACACATATGCCACTCCATAGGGTCTACAACTCAATCAAGGATGCCATGTACATGTCCATATTTTTGTCCTTGTACTTCCTTGGCACAATTAGGGCAAGCATGAGGTGTCCTTTATTATTAGCCATGGTGGGATATTGTAGTTCACCAAGACTATGGGCCATGTCGATCAAGATGTGGAGCGTAACTCGAAAGGGTTCACGCCATCCATTGTGAGCTCGAGATGTAAATTTTGTGGCTCCCTCGCAAAGTATGGACACATGTTGTCTATGTGCTTCCAAGTAGCACAATCAGCTGGGATCCTCAACGGTGGACCGGTGTGTAGCATGCCGTGTCATCAGTTGTGCAATGGACTTGCATCTGAACATGTGCTGTATTCTGGGGATGATGGGAAAATATCTCAAGACCTTCACTAGGATTGTCTCCTCCAGCAAGTCCTATCTGTAGTGCATGCTCCACACTCTAGGCAATTAACCAAATCGCCATACTCGTGATGAAATAAAATACAATCATTAGGGCAAGTGTGGATGGTGTCATAATACATACCAACCATCGTCAACATCTTCTTTGCTTAGTCTTTCTCTAGAATTGGGCATGGTATTTGGGACAAGCAACATCTTTTGGAGCAACCTATTACAATTTGCATATCCAAGAAACTTGTGAATAAGATTCTAATTAATTAAAATAATTAGGAACAAGATACTAAGATCAAGGTTCCAAACCTCATCAAGGCTAAGACACGTGTCTGACCATCCATACTTTGCTTCCAAATTCAATATTGAGAGGCAAGCTTGTAGTTTTGGCATCCTTGCACCATCATACAATAGTGTTGATGCCAAATCTCACATCACAACCTCATGCTTAGACATCTCACCCCCATCTCCCATGGTGCCTCCAAAAAAAGAATCCATCATGTTCGCCATACCCTCGTCCTCCTCTAAAGGATCATCCTCAAGATCATCTTGATCGAACTATGGTGGTGGTGCACATGCTTCCTCACTGCTCTCCTCACATCCTGTATAGTATAATGATGCAAGGTTAGTGTGTGCAACAAGGACAAGCAATATAAATATCCATGAATCATTCAAATATCATTGGTTTACTGATGATGCATTAGCATGTCAACCAATATCCTCTTCTGGTGGTGCCTCTCCATACATTTGCAAGTGGCACATGACAATACAGCACGGATGATGAGCCGATCGCATGCAATGCATGCAAGGATAAGGCAATCTCTGATCAAGCCACTCCAAACTCTTGGGAGGTGGCCCCTTATTCGATGAGCTGTCACTAGTCATCCTCTCCACCTACACACATCCACAACCATCCCCCCAAGTCAAGTCAAACACCCAAACACCCAAATCCCCCAAATTTCCTCAAACCCCCTAATCCCCTCTCTTTCACTCCAAATTAGACATGTCAGCACGTCACGTCTACAGAGAATAGACCCTATGATCATGGGTCCGCCGCTCATAGGAGGAGATGTCATGGGTTGTACTCTCCAGAGGACTTCAATCCCACTGTGCCGTGGCCTACCCCTATGACTATCCTTGGGTGGACTCCCCATGGGCCAATTCCTCAGGCACCTACCCTTGCGACTACCCCCCGGGGAACTCCTTTGCTAGTAGCCCATGGCTTCGTTGAGAGTCCTGACAAGTTTATCACATCCATGAGCAATGTGGAGGGAGAGAGATTCTTCTTTCTCCTGTCCTAGAGGACCTCAGCTATTCCCTCTCCTACACTCCTCAGGGATAGATCAAGAACATCGATGGATCGATAGCCATCCCCTATAGCCCCTTTCAAGGGGTCATCACATAGGCATACCCATCGTAGGTCTGAAAAGAGTAGTAAGGGTCGAAGCTACTGTGGTGGCACGAGGGATGTAGATGAGTCTACACACTCACATCCCTATGGGTCTTCCCTTCCTCATGAGACGTAGTACCAATCATGTCCTTTCCCTCTCCACTCATAGGCTACAACACCCCAGAGACCACTCAGACTTTGTTTTGCTCGAGGACCTATCCTACAGAGTGAACAGCATTGGGAACGTTATACAGGATGAGAATGGGAATGGGGTCACAAGATACATGAGGAGGTTGGTGAGCATCCACTTCCCCAATGATATATTCAAACCTTGGATCCAACAGGACAATAATGCCAAGGATGTCTGCATAGATGCCCTCAAGAGACAATTTCTAAATCCTAAAGGGTATGACTTTGATTAAAATGCCATGCTTACTTGCATGGGAGAGCTCCTTAGGTCTCATAGATATGAATTAAGGGAGGCTATTAAGGAGGGTAAGCACAAGCCAAGGTGGGTGGACCCGAAGGATTGGAAGAGAGTGAAGAAGGATTACAAGGATAATTAAGATGCTTGAGCCTCAGCGGAGGGCGACGAGGATACACTTAGAGACCGTAGGTCCTTCGCACCTTGGGAGTGATTGCAAACTCGACAACGAGGCATGGGTGGTAAGCATTATTTTAGTCATATAGTTCATTCTTCTAGTTGTGGTGAAAGGATGCTTATCTGAAAACATAAAAAGTCTTAGTGAGGAAATATGGTAGTGCCTATCTTGCATAGAGTCTATCAAAGTCTAGACAAATGAAAATTGTAGCTTTGTTCTTCTTGAATAGTGTGAATAGGTATGAATATATAAATTAATTTCATGACTTTTCTTTCAAGAATTTTTTGTTTGTGTATGTGTATTATTTGATAATGGCATCTTTTGTTGAACATAGGTGTCTTTCATCTTGATTGTTTTGGTCCAATATGGGTACATGGTCAAATTTGTTGCCCTCAAAAAAATGATGTGGATATTGAGATGCCAATGCTTTTTCTTGATGCATTGGATGCTATAGAGGAAGATAGAGATCTTGATTCATTATTTATTGAGGAAACGATGCCTAGTACATCTTTTAGATCTTACTACTAGCATATGATGAGGATTTAGTTGGTATGCATCTTGAAGATATAGGGGAGCTAGGGATTAAACTATTTGGCATGATGGACCGAAGATAGAGCATCTAACGTAAGACACCTCTTGTTGATTAATTGCTCATAAATAGGTCTTTTCATCATTTGTCATTTGACACATGTACTTGCATTATGACATTCATTTCTTGTTAATGATGACTATATGAGGATATTTCAATCCCAAATTTGGTGTGGATATGCTCACTACTTTTCTGCTTCAGATGATGTAAAACCTTGAGAAATATGATTTAATATAGAGCTATTACATAATACTTTTTGGGAAAATTTTCAAGTACTAGTGTTAGTACTTGCAGCAATATGCACATTGTTATAGTCTAATGTCATTGTAATATGAACACTTATTTCATTAATTTTGGACTTGTCAATGTACAAATTCATTTTTATAGATACTTTTGGACACATTTTTCAAAGCACAGATGAAAAAATAAAAACAAGCAAAATTTTAGATATTTTTGAAGGAAATAAAATCAAAACTATATAATTTAACGTGACATAGATAAGTTACACCCAAATATAAGAAGCAATTGTAAACTCTCGTAATATTTATAATGGTGTTAACAAACACGTTCAAAAATTACAATAAGAAAACTGTCATAATATTTATAATGGTGTTAACAAACACCTTCAAAAGTTACAATATTAATCAAACTCTCATAATATTAAGTAATCTATTTATTTTGCTAGTAGACCTACTTAATTTTTCTCTCCCCTCCTTCTCTAGGCGCTTTTGAAGAGCAAATTGCTCCTTTTCCTCCTAGGTTAATGGAGCTTGTTGTCTCTTTCTTTTCCCTCTGTTCGACTCATTCTTGGTGATCTAATCTTTGTTGGTGCTAATGGATTCCTCCATGGAATTGATGACTTCGAAAAGATCCATGAAGCTTTAAGCTAAGAGAATATGGAATGAGGAACAAGAGAAAGTGAGGGAGTAAGGTGAGATGGAAGAAGAGCTCAAGAGTAAGGCTGTGAGATGAAAGAAGAGTGCAAGAATGGTAATGGGAGTAGACTTCAAGGCAAGACGTAAGAAGATTTTGAGAGAGAGGCCATGAGATGAGTGCAAGAATGGTAATGGGAGTAGACTCAAGTTTAAAAGTAAGGCTGCGGGCAAGATGTAGAATGGTAATTGGAGTAGACTTGAGTTTGAGAGTAAGGCTGCGGGCAAGATGGAAGGAGTAAGCTTGAGGAGAGAAGGTAATGAGAGCAAAGGGGAAGAAGAGTTTGAGAGTAAAGCTACAGGCGAGATGTAGAAGACAAATGGCTAGAGAGAAATTTATATAATTGCAGACTCATAATATGAGATGAAAGATTTAGAATAAAGAATTGGGAGAGGATGATATGTCGCTATGATGATGGTTGGAGAATGCTAGACTACTAAGATTGTGTGAAGTAGCAGATGCAAGACTTTAATGTGAACATGTGAGACGATAGATTTTGAGTACATTGAAATTTATAAAATAAAGTGATGGAACGCAAGAATGATATAATTATTAGATTCTTATCATGAGATATTTATTGTATATAATAAATAAGACTTCGAATAAAGTGAAACTAGTTAAATAAATTTAGAGAGGTCATGGATGAGTTGTCAATAGAGTGAAGTAAAAGATAAAAGACCATAATGTGAGACATATGAGAGGATAGGTTTTGAATACATTGAAATCTATGAAATAAAGTGATTAAAGACAAGAATAATATAAATATCACATTCCTATCATGAGATATTTATTATATATCATAAGCTATAATTTAAATGAAGACAAGAATGATATAATTATCATATTCCTATCATGAGATATTTATTATATATAATAAGTTAGACTTTAAATAAAGGGAAACCGATTAAATAAATTGAGAGAGGAGGAGTTTTTGATGACGAGAGCACTATACTAGATAGTGTGAGGTAACAAGTGCAAGACCGTAATGTTGGACTATATTTTCAATAAAGTGAGATCTAAGAAAAAAAATTATATTCTTATCATGAGACTATTTAATGTATATAATCAATTGGACTGAAAAATGTTTTTTTTTTCATCATCACACATTTAATATGTATCCATGATAAATGTCCCTTATGCATCCAGGAGTAAATGCCCCTTATGTATTCACATATTTAATAAAATCAACCAAAATAATAGTATAAGCGAGGAGAACATGTCCCACATTTAATACATATCCATGATAAATGTCCATTATGTATCTATGAGTAAATGCCCCTTATGTATTCACATTTAATAAAATCAACCAAAATAATATTATGAGCAATAAATACAAACTTTTAAGACTTTGCACTTGTTCATGCATCACTTGCCAATAAAGTTTACCCAGCAACATTTTGTTGGACGAAGAGATGGAACCACACCTCGCAGATTTCGGGTTGGCCAAGGTTTTGGAGAATGCTCACGGGCTGAGCAGGGGCGACTCGAGTTCCACTCTCAGGGGCTCCATTGGATACATGGCTCCAGGTAATAATCTCCATTGAACTCAAGCTCAGGGCCGCAAGCTCAGGGCTGGCCTTGTGCATGTAGCTAGTTGTGCTTTGGAGGTCTTGTGCACCTCGCTAGGTGCAGCTCGGAATTCCAGAGACCTGGATCGGGGCAAGCAATCCCTTGCCCCAAGCTGCACCCATGATGCTAAATACTATAGGGATACATGAAGCACAAGGAAAAATGTCCAAACATTTCGTTCTTTCATCACCTCTGTTTGGAAAATGCAGATCCAATTGGCCCACACTACACTTTAGGTCGCTTTACGGGTATTCTTCATTTGGAGTTCCAAATTGAATGACCCGCACCCACCATTTGTAGGGCGGTTGACTAGCTCAAGCTGTTCAGTTGAATTTCATTGCCTCGATCAAGGTTATTCCAACATCGTAGATTGTCTTTCCGACACCCTTCGTCCTTTGTCAAATGTAGGCACTTCAACTAAAGACAAAGTGTGTGTGACCGCGTATAATCAATGGTGTACTCATTCGGAAGATTGTTGTTATGATTGGCAGAATACGCATACCACCAAAGGATCTCCTTGAGAGCAGATGTGTATAGTTTTACTATTGGAGATGGTAACCAGGCGACGGCCGACCAGCCAGATGTTTTCAATGACGGGGGGCTAGTTGACACTAGTGACTTGGGTGCAAGACTCGGCAACCATGATCGTACTTCAAAATAAACTCATCTACATGCTTCACAATGAAGTGGACTCTGATGCTTACTATGGACTCTGTTGTGATTCTTTGGGAGTAGACTCTTTCTCTCGAGGCTTTGATACTTTTGGCATATATGGACTCTTCCTTTGGGCATAGAATTTATCTACTACTAGGTTTTGATGGTTTAGGCATAGACTCCATTGGAGGTTGTGATTCTTTGGGCATATATTGAATCTCTGATTTTGAGTGTGGGATCAATTGTGAAGCCTTGGGCATAGACTCCTTGGGAGGTTGTGATGCTTGCGACATAGAATCAATTTCTACTTCCACTCATGGACTCTGCTAACATTATCTATATTGAGAGATTGTAGCCACGTGCAAATATCATTGACTTATTATTATTATTATTGAGCCATGTAGAAAGCAGGGAATCTATGACATATACATACTTTCCAAAAATTATAGGAAACCAAGATATAATTATACTGCATCAAAAAATAAAGAAACATTAGCTCATTAGATTAATAAAAATATAAATACTAAGCTAAGATAAAATTTGTATCAAACCTGAGGGTCGCCATTATAACTTTATCAACCTCTTTCTCTCAATATTAGAAGATTTGAATCTCTTCTTCTCCAAATGATAAATATTGAGATTGATAGGTTATAGCTAAATATAATGCTTGTAAAAGAAAAGTAAAATGTCATACTAGAATATACATCCGTGATTTCTTTGCATAATCTTGTGAGCTATGAAGATCATCCATGTCATCATCTACGATCATCTTTACATCATTACATGCATCCTCCTTGTCATTATTTGCATCCTCTTGATCTTGGGAGCCATCAAGATCACCCATGTCATCATCTCCAATCCTCTTATGTTCCACCTCTTTCTCGTAGCTTGCAAGTGAAAGTGTGCCATGAAAACCTTTCTTTCAATAGTATTAGATTAGCTTGCAAGTGAAAGTGCCCCATGCAAGCCTTTCTTTCAATCATATTAGTGGAATATCCTTTTTTGAGAAGATCTTCAAAAATATATCCCATCTGTAATAAGGTAACCTCTCAATTAGGCAGTTACAATAGTAATTGAAAGACTTTCACTTTTTGCTGGATATTTGTAGATTTTGGAGTGCACGTGATGATGAGAGGACCTGTGGATTTATTTCTCCTCTAGCATGAGACAAAAACTCTTGGAAGTTTCCCTTATGTTATGTTGTAGGGAGTGGGACTAGGATATGGACTCTGCATGCATAAGAGGAATGATTCGAAGCATTGGATCTTTAATCCACATTCTCTCTTGCTTGTTTTGGTTGCATACACACCATTTTAGATCTTGAAATCACAAGCACAAAATTTCTCCAAAGTGTTATGCATCTCTTCCTTGTTTTCTTTATCGATAAAAATGACAATATTGCAAACTCCAGCTCTACCAATGGTGGTATATAGTATTCTATCGATGATTGGCAAATGCCATTGGAAGAAACCTCATCAATAAAGAATTATTGGGGCTTATCCCAACTTGTTTCAACAAGTGAAAAGTCCTCATTTGAAACGCCCCTGTACGCTACAACCTTTCCACATTCTGAAGTGATGTTCACATTGAATTGAAAGATGTGGTTGACATCCCTTGATATTCTCATTTTATGCTCATTTACAAGCTGCTCAACATATGCAATCACCTGTGGTGGGATTTGGGCTCTCATGAATGAGGTGACTACTTCGGACCCATCTTCTTGATTGTTCATCCACTTATGTGTCCATGCCTTTTCCTTAGCTGTGGATAAAACGGCTATATGCTTCACAATACTAGGGTTAATATTGCATTGACCAATAGGGATATCTTTTTCTGTGAGCAAATATCTAATTGCACTATCCATTGCATCACGTTTCACATGTATGTTGATGCACTCCTCCATGCGATGATCTTTGTCCTTCCTGCCAAAAACCCTTCTTTCTTAAGGAGTTTCTTTGTTTCCATTGTTACAGAGCTATCTGGAAAATATTTTATAGGCCTCCACATTCTTGCTGTCACCTCTTTTTTCTCAACATTTGACTTTTGTGATAGTAACAAAGGACCTTCATAAGTGATGTCACCCTTCTCGTATGCACGGCAAACGGCCACAACTTACTCAAACACCTCATACAGTCAAAAAATTATACTTGTGTAGTTTGCATACCTATCTCTCGCTATCTTGAAGCTTGTGAGAGATTCTTCCCATTCTCGATTTCCCCTTGGTACAATTGTACTTAAACATGTATAAAAATTGACTAATGTGTTTGCATCTGCATTTGTGGTAGTTCTTTTCAAATGTGTTGCTAGAGAACCAAGTGTCCTCCATACACACCTCACTTTCATTAGGATTTTTGATGTCAAGGTTATCTTACGCTTTGAAAAAATATCATGATTTAGTCTTTTGGACTCAATCAATTACTTTGTTGGATGCTTAAAAATACATATTGTGGCCATATAAAAATTGAAAGGAAGAACCTTTTACATTTTCTCTAGAGTGAGTCTTCTGAAGTCCCTTGCTTGTCTAGCAAGTTCATTACAAGCATAAGCACAATGCTGACCATCAATCCGCTCAAATTTACAATGCAGCAAGAAATTTCTCTTTGCCTCTTTCAAAAGTCTCTAAATTTGCCTCTTCACCCTGTTCATGCAAAATTTGTTGAAGGCATTGTGTGAAGAATTTGGTGAATGTCTCCTCAAAATGGGTAGGTCTATAAAACATAAATCCATGGTCATGACTACCTATATTTGGATAGAACATGCTTGGAGGTAAGACTACACTAGAGACTACACTAGAGACCATGGGTTTCTTTCCATCCACCAAAGCCTTGTATATCTACATCACCTAAGATATATCAAGATTCCTATTGTTGGTAAAAATAATTGCTGACTCCACATCTCGAGTATTCATAGCATAGGGCTTTTGTTCCCATATGAGTAGAGTCAAAGTTTCAGTATGCACATTGTTACAATTGTTAATCTTGGATAGATCATAGTTTTTTTTTTTTTTTTGCATGTCATCATTGTAAAGCCTTATTGGCTATCATTTTTTAATTTATGTATATATATTGAGCCTTGTAAAGCCTTTGAGGCTATTTTTTGATCATCCATTCAAAGATTTCGTTAAATGGACACACACACAATTGTATTAGTGGGCACATTACAGTATTATGGGCAAAATGCATTGTCTTTCAGCTTGGGCACATTACAGTATGATGGCCAAAATGCATTTTCTTTTAGATCGGGCACATTATAGTATGATGGGCAAATGTATTGTCTTTAGTTTATACTTTAAAGCCTTATTGGATATTTTTTTGAAGCATTGTATATATATAAAGTCTTGTGAATCATTTTTCATGTAGGATTTTCAATTATTATGGAGCACTCTCAAGAGATTAGAGCTTTTGTCTCTACCACCACCTTACATTTGAATGGGAAAGAGTATGCCCTTGATAACTTTGAAGGGAAGTGGACTCACATGCACATGGGAAGAAAAGTTTGGTTTCTTATTCAAAGAAAGACTGAGCTACATCTTATGATGTCGAGGAAAGATATGGAGAAAAATGAGGAGCCATGGAATGAAAGCTTCGCTAAGAAAGATATAACTTCTAGCATGGTTGTGGGAATTACGATGGAACCAAAGAGACCATACTTAGATAATTTTGTGAAGTGTTCACAACCTCATATTAGGGGGTATCATTTTAGCTTATAAAGAAGTCTAAACAAGTTTGCAATGCTACCATCAAACTTTACACGAGTACAAACTCCATTAGAGGCTGAATGGAGTACATTAAAAGATTATGGTTGAGTACTTTGAGACATCTTCACTTAAGATAGACCATGAATTCAATCAAGAGCAGAGAGGGTACAAGCAGGATGAGAGGCATGCTAGCTTGGTTTAGAAATAGAGAGGGCATGAGAAGGATAAGATGGATGCTAGTTTGGTTTACAAATAAAGAGGACACAAGCAGGATCAGAGAGATGCTAGTTTGGCTCAAAAGTAGCCTAGACAAGGAGCCCCATAGCCTTTGTGTCATTGGTTCTTTTTCACATTCATACAACACAACTTGCACTCATGGTTTCTTGTGCCTTGTACGTTCCCTTAGCCCTTGTTGCACCCCAAAACCAACATCTTTGGGATTCAACTAAGGCCAACAATGAATGGACAAGGTGCAAGTGGTGAGGGTCTAGTAGGGGAGTAAAGGATCAATCTATAAAAAGGACAAGACAAATTTGGAGATGACTGCTTCCCACATCAACATCATCTTCATTGTGTTGAATCTAAGGTAGCCATTGTGCTAGTCGACAAGGACAAGATGGAGGTGCTTGCAAATATCAAGAGATTTGGCAAAAGGTTTGTAGGCAAAATCTTTGAGATAGAAATAGAAGTAGATGCGGCATTCAAACAAAAAAATGAAGAAGCAACACAACTATTCCATACTAAAGAAGTACAAAAGATAAAAGAAGAGGAAGGATGAGCCACGACCATGTTGGTGCAACCTATCAAAGAAAAAGAAAGACGCAAAATAGAAAAGATTAATAATGCAAGGGCCACAGTTCCAAAGGCTACTTTCAAAAAAAGACAACATTCCTCCGTTCAAAAACTACAGGTAAAATATAAAGAGGACACAGTTCCAAAGGCTACTTAAAAAAAAAGACAACGTTCCTCTGCTCAGAAAATACAGGTAAAAGAGAAAGAGGAGGACATAGAAAATAAAGAGGAAGAAGAGTCAATCAAGAGGTTGAGGAAGATAAATATGAGTTCATGTCAATAAAGAATCTCAATCTGCATCTTAATTAGATGACCATAGAAGATGATGTTGGATATCCATTACCCATCGACCCCCTCCCTCTCCCCCTCCCCTTACCCCTCAGTAGCCGCATGGCAGCCGGGGCTTAAGGAGAGAGGGGGTCTCTCCCCTCCCCTTACCCCTTGTTGGTCATGGCCCCATTGAGGGGTAAGGGAAGTGGGGGTCTCCCCCCTCCCCTTACTCATTGATGGCCATGTGAGGGGTAAGGGGAGGGAGTCTCTCTCTCCTCTCCTCTCTCCTTATAATCAACTCTCTCCTCTTATAATTGGCCCTCTTAGAGTCTTAGACTCTCAATGCTATGTACGAGAGACTTTGAGTAGGAGGGGAGGAAGAGAGTCACCGGGCGAGGGGAGGAGGTAATCAATTCCTAGTAAAGAGAGGGGAGGGGGTAAGAAACGAGGTTCTACAACATCGATAATCTCTTGAAGGGAGGGACACCGAGTAATGAGAGGAGAGGGGATAAGATGAGAGGTTCTACGAGATCACTGATCTCTTGGTGGTTTCCTTATATAAGGTGGGGAATTTTGTTATCCATGTGAGTGAAAGAAGAGTCAAAAGAGAAACTAGAAGAGTCAGAAGCTTACCAATAAGATTGGAAACAAGAGAACTGAAATGAGAGAAAAGGGAA